>NC_054557.1:8747819-9010319 GCF_017654505.1 Polyodon spathula
TCCAGGGGGTGGTGCCTGTGTTCGGAAGAGTTCACAGTACTCATGGTGGGGGGGGGTGTTTTTAGGAGTTCCTTGAGATAAATCAGGGGCCAGGGTGTGTACGACCTTACAAGTCAGAAGCAGGATCCTGAAGTCAGTCCTGTGGATGATAAGTAATTAGTGTAAAGCAGCAAGCACTTGTATGTTCTGCAGTAGCTCAAAGCACATGCTTGTCTGAATAGGGCCTGAGAAACAGCAATCAATTTGTGAGTAAACAAGGCTAAACTTATAAATAATCCAGTCTGCCCCACTAGTGTACTGTTGGTGAGGATCCTCCATTACTTTCAATCAGCAGAAATCATTATCACATACATTAGCAGTGTACGCCAATCCAATTCATTGCTTGTCTTCTGAAGCAGAGCTCATCTGGTAATGTTAGGGGTTATGGATGTATGGGTTGTCTTACGGACAATTTTTTGTATTTAGGATGTCTGGCAGCCCTCCATAGCTGTCCCAGACAGCCTGGTGATCGGATTCCTGCCAGATTCTCACCTGACACAAGCACTCAATAAATATAATCTCTTTATAAAATATATAGCACGTCCAGAATACACAAAAAAAAAATCACCTCCTGTGTTACACATAAGTTGCATCTGACCTACAAGGCCCACATCGGTAAGGCAAAAGTTCTGAAACTGGGGTCCTAATTTCTGCAGCAGAAGAAATTAAACAGTAGTGTGGAATCCGGATAAACTAACATGTGAAAATAAAGCCTGAAAATAAAACATATGAATTACATTTTAGTGAGCTGTTACATACATAAACAGAAAGTATATTGGCTGAGGTAAGCAGTTTATGATCCCTTGAAATATTTCATTCCAATGCCTGAAGTTAAGGCCTGGGTTTTAGGTTTTTTTTAAACAACAAAGGAACATGGTACATCCCTATTTTCTTTCATTTGTTTTTCTTTAAACATTTCATTATATTGTCTGTGCATTCTCAAACTAATGAAAAACAATTTACTTTAAAACTGGGAAGAAAAAAAAACTTACAACGTTTCAATAAATACAGACTCACACTACGAGCAATTGAACAAGCATTGAATGTGCTTGCTTTTGTTAATTCATGTTTTACCCCAAAACAAAACAATACCTTAAAGTCAAATAGGGAACTCTGAATATAATTATTCAGAGAAATTATACAATGTCCTCATTTTTTAGTATTTATTTTGATTTATTTTTTTTCTGATTCTCAAAAGCCTTCAAAAGATTGGCTTCCAATAGCGACATCCTTCAGTGATCTAATGGCCGTATGCAAATTCATACTTGGGTCTCCGGTGGGGTTTTCATGTTCAAAACATTGAGAAGTCTTCAGGCATTGGAATAGAGTGTTTCTGTATTGAAGTGTGGTTGCACTGATAGCAGTTTCAATTAAGAAGGAGGGACCCAGGGTCCGTTCGTTATCTCCTGCCCTGAGGAGCCCCTTGTGGGTCAATCGGCAGCCAGCCACCCAAAGTTGCGATCTGCAGACGGAGGATAGGATTTTGTTTCATGTTTGATCTCAAAAGTTTTTTTTTTTTTAATAAAATAAAAAAAATATCCCAAATATTTATGTTTTCGACATTGATATTTCAAGTTTGTGGTCCCAAAAGAGCTCCATATAAGGGGCTTTCTTATAAGAGAAATTAGTATTCACTGCACAAAAAACCCAGTTATGCTACTTAAGGCGATTTTTTATATCAAATACAGTTTTAAAAATAACTAATTCTGTAGTTCAATGTTTCTTTAGAAAATAGGTAAAAGTGCATTGAAAATGTTAATTATGTGTGTCTTTGATTTATTAGTAGAAAATAGCACACTAAAAAGACTGTGATTGTCTATGTAATTGATGTGTTGAAAATATGGCATCACTTTCATCGAATTTTGAAAGCAATCATTTCAATAAATCAATAGTCTTTTTTTTGTAATTTAAGATTTATGTCAAGTTCCTTTAAATTATATATTTCTAAATATGAAAGTAAACATTTGAAGCAAATGCCTTCAGGACTTGACTTGTGAGATCCATTAAATACAGTTGCATAACAAAACAAAACCTGATTAAATAAGCTGATGACAGTACAGTATAATGAAACTATGTCACTTTTGATTTTTAAACGATTATAACAGACAAACTGAAAACACCTACCACATGTAGCACACCCTTTTGTCTAAACGCCCTGTCTTACATGAGTGATGAATTTGTGATGGTGATCAATGTATTTGATAATATATAAAAACAAACTGCATCTATGTTGCCTGACAGGAGAAGATGCAGACTCCTTGAAGGAATTAGACATCAATCATTAAGGAGTGGTCACAGTATTGACAGTGTTATGGTGGGTATATCTGAAATGTGTTCAACCCTGTATAGGCATGTTCGCCGAGGAAACCATGTGACTAGAATTTCCTAATCAGATCTTGATTATATCACCCAGCTGTCATTGTAAATGAAGTCATAATAACATGAATTATGGTGATTTTGTATTGAATTAGATATATTTGTTGGATCCAAGCTTTTCTATTTTAATCCAAATCATTAAAGAAGGTCACTTTGTTACTAAGATTATACAGAAAATAAATTGAGGTTTTATGGCCAATCTACCCCCAGCTAGGGTAACAAAAACAGTTTGTTAATAAACTGATGCTTTACTTGCTTTCTTTTATTGCAGTTAATTGCCCAATTAAACATGGATGGGCTTCTGAATCACAGTGAAAAACAGGATAGTTAAAGCACTTTGTGATTTAGTGGAATTCCATTGTTCCTCTTTTGAAAACTCAAATTCTGTATGTACAAAAATATATATATATATCATATATATATATACTATATATATATATATATATATATATATATATATATATATATATATATTAGATGGGTTATAGAATTCCTTTGACAGTTTTAAAATGCTTGTCAGGGAACTTAAGAATGCTTGAAATTACCTGCCGTCACATTAAAAAAACAAAAAACAATATAAAAGCATTTATAATGAAGCAAAAATATTGCTAAATGTAAAGGTTGTAATGAACAACAAATACGTTCTGAGGCACATAGATTTAAAAGCACTAGCAAACCTTGATAAAACTAGCAATAAACATGATTCTAAATCCGCAGTAGAGGGCGATGTGCAACAGGGTCAAAGACGGTCGTGTCCAGACAGAGCAGCAGCACTTAAGATTTTTTTTTTCTCCTGAACTCTGTCTTTAAATAGGCGAAATAGTTTAATAACATCCCACCATGTCTTTCAAAGAGGAAAAAAAAAACATTTATTTTTTATCCTTGCAAAGTTTATTGAAACATGCTGCTGTGTGTCTTTAACTGACTCTTAGGAAACTTTTTTGTACCTCTGTGCCGCATTCAGTTCTATGCTAAGCTGCCCACAACTGGGTTTAGCATCCTTAAATCATTTCTCTTAGAAGTCTTGTCCTGTTCTTTCTTTAAAGTTTTTAGTAGATTAAAGATCTAGCAAGCAATCATCACAAAGTTACACACCCAGAGGTGGCAGAAAAATGAAAAATCCATTTCAAACAAATTAGAGTACAGTTCAGAAACCAGAGCCATTAATAACAGTGGCTTGAGAAGCTAGGTGGCCTCAGCTTGGAGCATGATTGATTAGCACTGATGGCAGTTTAACTACACACAGGACACCTGGTTCTTTCATCAACAGTGACCATGCACTATTCCCTCTTCCCAGTCTTCTACTTGTGATGTTGCTGGTGTCTTTTGTCATGCACATGCATCACAAGAGGCATAATAAGGTCTCTAGCGCTTGTAGCTTAATCTCCTGCTTGGGTGATTGAAGGAACTTAATCACTTGTATTCTGTGTGAAGCAGCATGCATTAATTACAGGTACAAAATTGCTAGGGAAGAAAAATAAAAACAAATCTCCCAATCAATACGCAGACTTTCCAGACCCCCAACCTTGTAGCTTTTTTTAATTATTATTTTCTCTTTGCCAAAATGACAGACATGTATCACCAGACGTGACCAGTTACTAGTCCAAATATCAGTTTTTGTGCTTCAAGACAAGCATGTTAAGCTGGAGTCGCAGCCCCAAGGTTGGGTGCCTTTGAGACTTGTGACACATCCAGCTGCTTGTCTGGCAACACTGTGCGGCATAATTATCCCTTTCCGGTGAATAATGTGGTTTTTTTTGTGTTTTTTTTTTTTTTTTTTTTTTTTTTTTTTTTTTTTTTTTTTTTTTTTTTTTTTTTTTTTTTTTTTTTTTTTTTTTTTTTTTTTTTTTTTTTTTTTTTTTTTTTTTTTTTTTTTTTTTTTTTTTTTTTTGTTTTTTTTTTTTTTTTTTTTTTTTTTTTTTGTTTTTTTTTTTTTTTTTTTTTTTTTTTTTTGTTTTTTTTTTTTTTTTTTTTTTTTTTTTTTTTTTTTTTTTTTTTTTTTTTTTTTTTTTTTTTTTTTTTTTTTTTTTTGTTTTTTTTTTTTTTTTTTTTTTTTGTTTTTTTTTTTTTTTTTTTTTTTTTTTGTTTTTTTTGTTTTGTTTTTTTACTCTCGCTATCAGTGTGATACTTTGATGGAGATGAGATTAGTTTAATCGAGTTCATCAGTTGGGCTGGGCCACTGAATCGCTTCAGCTTTCCTGCTCAGTCTTTGCCTGCCACATTAGTGGAATAAATTTATGACATCATTAGCTTTAAATATTAGCTCTGCTAGGACAGGGAGTAACTTTAAAATGACACTCATCTAGAAGCCAGCTTTTAACCCCATCACGTCTTGATCTTTCACCAGAACCAGAGCCGTTACACCAAGTCTGCTTCTTCTATTCTATTTCGTGTATTTACTTTTGAACAACCAATCAATACCACTTAACTGTGCAAGCTCTACTGAAAAAGAATAAGAACAGGCATTGAATAGAATAAGTAAGCTATTGGCTTAGCAAAAAATAAAAACAAATAAATACAAGTTTGTAGTTATTAAAAAGAAGGGTTGTTCAGATATTTGAAATCTATCACTACTTAATACCAGCATGTTAGTAAAGTGAAATCCATTTATTACGGTTACTAAAATAAGGCAAATTAATAAAGCAGGGGTCATCAGCATCCAAACTGAAAGGGGGTGGTCTTCATAGTGGTCTTTATATCAAGCTTTTCTGAAGAAGGGAGCGACCCATATTTTTTACCTCTTGTTTTATTATCCCAATTAACGATTAAATAACACTTTATATCATTTTTTTACCCATATCTTAATTTAAACTTTTAAGAATCTGGAATCACTCAAGTGGGATTGACACACACCCTGTCAATTTATTATTATTATTATTATTATTATTATTATTATTATTATTATTATTATTATTATTATTATTAGTCATAATAATAATATTTGTGTGTAATTCATGCCTAACCTTTAGAAGTGACTGCTAATAAAGATATGAGTTAATAAATCACACAAAAACCTAATGACAAATTCAGGCCAACATTTTCTATCCAGAGCGAGTGTCTTGTGCGTACACAGGAGTTTGCTTGCCCCCTTTTTTTTATTCCAAACTGAACACACAGTTGGATGCCGCCGCTCTGCATAGGGCTTGCCTGAGGGTCAACACATTACATTGGGGGATCAGTAAAAGATCATTAAAGATTAAAATGGTGGGTTTATTTTATTGTCAAGGTGTGAGATGATTCCACCCTTAATGTGACACAACATCACAAGAAATTAAATAAATACTTTATTAAGTAAACTTTACCTGGTCGCTTTAGGTAAAGTCCAAGTCAGTGACATTAATAATAGCTAATAAGGGCTTTCATTGTAAGGAGCAATGTTGTGTTCCAAACACACTAGGAAATATGTAATCTAAGCAGATTTCTATAACAGATATTGCAGTTCTGTTTGTAACAGGCTGTGCAGGCTGTTAAACATAACTGGACCGGCTGCGTGTCATGGTGTAATTATTTTATTTACGTATAAAAACAGTTAATTTTAATATTGTATATGTCGTTATCAAAAGTTGTAGATAGAAAGACTTTACGCAGTCAAGCAAGAGACATGATTCATGGTTTTTTTTTCCATTTTTTAGAAGACTAAATACAAAAACGTAATGCATACTGGCTATAAGAAAACTAAATTAACACAGAATGCATAAACATATTTATACTAATTATTACGTAAATTTACACCTTTAAGTACATTAATAGTTACAAATAGCTAGTTTTTGAGATTAAAGGTCTTGTTATATTATGTATAACAGTAAATCATCTATCGTAAAGTGTAGAATATACATTGGTTTTTCAAGGGTGTGGCTTATATACCAATATGGCTCATAAAAAGATATGCTTTATTTATTAGATATAATTCAACTACAGTATTTCTATTTCCTACTACTTAATTGAAATATGCATAAATTGCACATTAAATACATGAAAAAAGATACAGTCTTCTGAAATCATAAGCTAAAAGAAGCTAATTATACAGTGCATTTTATAGTATTTAATTTAGCTTGTGTTGGAAGATGGAAGTTTGATTGAAAGAGTGTTTCCCATAAATAACCAGGAGACTGAAGTGCAATTAAAAAGTAAATGAACTGTAGCCACAGTAAATGAACAATTAGTACCCTTTCATGATAAGCTGGTTGTTCGGTGGCTTTAAAATGAAGGAGGCTTTTTAAAATTGTAATCAACATTTCTCTAGCACTGTAACCTTCACTGTAAACTAACTGCATTGACACTTTGTAGGTTAAACATTTATCAAGAACAGAAATGCCCATTGAAGTGAAATCCAGAAGGGTTAACAGAAAATCTATTGTAACTTTTACAAATGAAATAAATTCTGTCTGTTCAACGGCCAGATCTTGAGCCACCCATGCCTCATTGAGCTCCACAATATGGATCTTTTGAAGTATCCCCTTTTTTTGGAAAGGTTTTAAAAAAAGACAAAATTGATCTTTAGACATGCAATGTTTAATGCACAGCAAACTATAGGGGCAGCATCTCAGCGTAGTCACTACTACAGTTAGCTTCATCCTTTATATTGTAATTTTAAGACATAATCTAGACTAGCACTGTTTTAATTCTTGTGAAATTAATGACAACAATCCAGACTGGCTGAGCTGAAGGAGATTGTCCTTTAGCAGTTTGTTAGAATGAGTTGGACTTATCTGTGAGGTAAAACTCACAAACAGTGCAAACACAATAATGATGACCTATGGAAGTCTTGAACCTGTGGCACACTGTACACAGATAGAAGAGTATAACCTTTAACTTCCCGGTTTCTAACACTGCCTCATATGCCTGTCTATTGTCCTCAGCAAGGTCTAAGGATGATCATGCAAACTACTCCCATGATAATAGCTTCAGAACAGATGCCCACTGCTCAGAGAGCAGCCATGTAGGTTCTGTCAACAGTAGACAGCAGTCTGCGTGGAAAAGCCATCACATCTCCAGCACAATTTAGGAGTAATTTATCAAAAGAGACACAAGATTAATTAAGCCTGTAGACTGAGTTGCCCTCGCTCACTTCCCATCAAGGTACACCCTCTGGGCCAGGGCTTGCATGCATCGGTTGGGAAGCTTGTGGAAAAGACTGAAACCAACGTTGCCCATCCTGTAATAAACCCATATGCAAACTGTCAGGGATTCTGTCCCTAGCCAAATCATTGCAGTTTACAAGCTGTAAATAACATGCCTCCATCTAAACGATGTAATGTTGCATACATTTTTAACATTGTTTTTTTTATATGTTTCATAAAATTATGAGCCTAACTAGGATAGATGTAGTTATATTAATTAAACATAAGAAACACTTTTTTTTGAAGTGCATACAAACTGGATTGTAAACAAGTCCTGCATCTTATGAGTGCTACATAAGAATGTGGAACCAGCCCCCGTGTAATCATGTAATAGTACCAAAGTGAACATCAAAATTGTTATAAAGAAATATAAAATAAATGTGCTATCAATGAAATGGAGATTACTTTGCAGGTTATACTTCTTCATTACCACAACATATCCCATGCATGACTGTCTTCACGGATAACTAATGCATTCCTTTCGGTATGTACTTTTTAGCAAGGTGATTGGTCCTGTTGTTTTACCTCATAAATAATGCAATTAGATCCCCTTGAAACAGATCTGCATGTGAAGCAGCATGTTTGGTACGTTAAGGTATTATCCTACAGTTTTAGTAGAATCATATTTCAGTTTAAAAGCAAAACTCACTGAAGACTGGAGTCCTGTTGTTTTTCATAGATGTCCACTCAGTACCCAATGCTATAGCGGTGTTGTGATGTAACTTAATAAGTCATTCCCCATACACACATTGTTGCTTCACCTGGAGCCAAAGGCACAAGAAACATCCACACTTCCAACCTTGAATCACAATTTTACCCCAACCTTCAAAGAAATCCTAATGTCACATAATGGGGAATAGGCTTTGGGGGAGTTGGAGGGAGGAGGCTTCAACAATGCTTTCCAACGCTTTTGAATACACAAGAGGTGAAACTAGTGGCATATTAGTGTCAAATTGATCATGTTTTTGAGACTCAGCTGCTGTAACAACAGGACTGAAAACTCACAAAGTAATTTGTGATTGAGGTTGCAAAGGCCTAGTCAGTGCTGAATCATGTTGTCAGTTCTCTGAGTCAGCAAATCCATTAAAAAAACAAACACCTCCTGATTATTTAGCTTCTCTATATGTGCATATAACATTGTGCCAGGACAATAATGATAAATAAATCATAGCTTTATTGGGTTTGCGTTTTTCAATTTCCATTCAGTTTTCCCTTTAGCATCTTACCTTAACATGCTGGATAAGGCCTTATAACACCAGTCTACTGGTCCAACGCTCCTTCCACACAGCCTGTAATACTCCCCCAAGATTAATGCATTGAAGCTGAACTGAGAGGTAGGGGTAATAATATTTTTTTCATTTTGTTTGCTGATTACTTTGCAAAATGAATCCCTTGTACCAAAACGATCCCCTCCCTCCCCTTGTCCCATGGCACATTATTTCCTGTAACATATATATATTTTTTTAATTTAATGAGTTCATTAGCCTATTGTATCTTCTCCCTCGTCTGAATGGGTCACGGCTGTGATGAATGGTTTATCCAGCTTATAGCTTGGGGGTAGGATTTCATAGCTGAGGTGGCATTACAGTCCCTTAATCAAGAAGAACTAAGAAAAATAGAGAGGGGAAAAAAGAGCCCTTGGATCACCAGAGAATTCTCTCTCCAAAGTCCTGCAACTCTAAGACATTAAGAATCTAATGTGCCATTATTCTCCATCTTCCCTCTAAGCCTTAAACATCTGTCCCTCTGGGTCTCTGTTGTAATAGACCAGGGCTTTAGGACCTGTTTCTTAGAGAAGATACAGGCGCTCAGAAGGGCCCTTGATACTGTCCTGACTTAATGCCAGCTGCATCTGCGGCTACTTGGACAAAATTGACATTGTCTAGAGAGTACAGCAATCACCGGCTCTGGTATTATGGAGCATTTATGTTTGAGCTGTGTTACCAGACAGCAAATCTTGACCTTTAGGCGCTCTGAGATTAAATCTCCCTGCTGCACGCTTTCCAGCTCCTGGAAGGAATTAGCTTGCCATTCGAGGCAGCTTTCCTGCATGTTACCTGTGGGTTTAATTCATAGCAGCAATCAGTTTTGGGAGTTTCCACTAAAGCCACAATAACCCTGAATAAAAAAATTGCGATTAGGCTTTCCCACTTGGCTGGCAGAAGTTGATATATCTTGTGACAGTTGAGGTACCTGAGAGCAAATAACTTTTGGTATTGCTTTTGTTTGATAACTCCTTTTAAATAAGCCATTATCTGGTGTGGAGATAAACACAGTGCAGGTTAATGTAAGCGAAAGTAAAACTTTTATTTATCTCTTTTAAAGCTCTTTAGAAACCACTGCACTGTCACAAAAGGAACGTCTCACTTTCAAACTGCAGCTGTTTGCAGTGGCAAAACAGCACATAACTGTCAGGAACTGTTGTGAGACGCTATTGTACAGGCCTCACAAAGTGTGGTTAAAGACTGATGAGTGACAGCCAAAATGTGGTTACGTGGATACTACAAAACAGCGTCAAAGCCAGATAAAAAAAATATGCACTAGCAAAACACTTCTGTGTACTCAGATACAGAGATCCATGACATACTGCAGTGTTATTCCATAAAGTAAAACTGACAACAATAGCAAAATTAGCAATTACTGGATTTGAAATATATTTATATAAGGCACACTGTAACAAAAATAAATAAATAATCGTATGTACTGTATATTTCTTATGAAAACCACTTGATTAACTTGATCAAAGTTTACAGAAGGAATTTCCTTGGAGGATATCTGTATAATTTTCTTTTACCAGACCATGGCAAATAGGTATCATGAATCCCTGTTTGGTCACTTATGATTAAAATAACATGTGGAGAAGATTTTATTTGATGTACTCGGTGGGTGATAGTATTGATATACTGCAATTTTCCTACCCCACTGAAATCACACCCTACTTAACTGTACATAGCAAATCTAAAGTAATGACATGGAGATTTAGAAACAGCTGTCTCTCGGCTTTGTTATGTCTCTTCAAAGGGGTGACCAGATGGGTCTGGTATCTGTTGAGAAATGTTCAGGCGAGGATCTGAATTGCCCCCCACTCCTGGATTGCACTTGTTACATTGACCAGCTTTAGTAGTTCTGCCAACTGCTTGCCGGCAGCTTCGTTCCCACATGCGTTAAATCCTGTAAATCATTATAGTACAAGAAAATGATCCATACTTATAGGAAGTTCAGTACAGCAAAAAGGGTTGGATCTGGAAAATATATGGTTTATACTAATAACATTTTGAATTATGGAGAGCTATTGCGATTGCATTTTTTAAATTTTATTTTATTTCATAGTATGGACTTTTTACAAATAACTAAATAAATACACTTATAGGCAATGCAACAGCCTACATGACTGAATAGGAAGATGTAAGTCGAACACCATTTTATATGTAACCCTCATTTGTAAAATGCGTTTTAAATTTCAGAATCATTATCTTGAAATAATTATCCTTTAGCTTGACACTTTAATGCTTTGTTATGGGGGGAAGTGTCTGTGCCTTTGTGTGCAATTCAAGCTCATTGCTTTCTGCTCCTATCAAATTTAGTCTTAAGTTCTTTGGTCAAGAGCATTGTCTTTAAATTGCAGGGTTGCACTTTCCCCTTCTCATCATGTACAGCAAAGGTCTGCATGGGATTACTGCTCTAGATTCTCTCATTTAGCCAGACACATCATGACTCCATTGTCAAGCTTTGTAGTGTCATTGTTACTTACATTATACTGGTCTGAATGCTTCATCATGTGCTGTAGAACCAGATAACATGTTCACTTAAGAGCCCAGGGAGTTAAGCTGGAAATAAATAAATAAATAAAGTCATTCATATTTATAAGTCCTACAATTACAGTGACAAAAGAGAGGCTGGCATTCACACCATCAAAAGAAGCAATTTTAACACAACATACTCTTAAAAAGACCAATTTACTCCTTTCAGAGTCACTTAATCTTTGCTCTAGAGTGTATTGGATAAACTCTACAGTAAAATATGCACGTGGTAATGACGGAGAGCTCTATTTATGTATACAATTAAAATGATTGTTTTGCTCACGCCTTCATTATTTAAAAGAAGCATCATTTTTTGGTTTCAATTTTAGAATAAATGAAGTCTTGCTGATAGCAATGTAAGGGTCATAAGCAATTTTTTATAATTTCCCAGTTTTTCTTTTTTTTTTTTTTCAGAATTTCATTTCTAATTAAAAAGATTAAACAATTAGCACAGTTAGGGGTGTACATCATTAGAGGGTTTAGTAGAACATAGATGTAATGTAAATTATTGATTTATTTCACCATTCTCCACAACATCATCAAAATACATGTTCACGTATTCCATATCTCTGACTCTCCTGTGATAGTGTCTATAACAACATCATTGGGATAAAATAAAGAACTATACCAAGGCTTGCTTTAGCAAATTAGTTATTTCAGTGTTTATTTAAGTGTTTATGTATCTGTTCTTAAATGTTTTAATATTTTTTTATATATACATTTGAATATAGCCTACTTATGTTTAAAAACATAAATAAATACAATTATTTGACTAGGGCGCTAAGTTATTATCATTTAGAAGTTTGAAGTTTATTCTAGGACCACAGTGCAAGAAATTGTAATAGACAAGTTCTGTGTGAACTTCAGGAATCATAAATATTGAGAAGAGCTCGAGATCTAAAGTTATATACGCTATGAGAGATAATTAAAATGTATCATATAATTTGAGAGTCACCCCAAGTCTTACAAACAATTATATACCAATGTTTCAATGCCTGTGATGATAGTCAGCCCAGCCAGTTATATTCTTTATATAACTACCCCTGTTTCTGAAATAACTGAATTACTGCATTACAGTCTATAGACCTTTATTCTGTCAAGATCAAATATGTATTTAAACTAACAGCATTTCAAAGTATAGTAAAAGATGTAAACATGATCATTAAGGGTCAGTTTCAATCATCTATAGCCTTAACCAGGGATTCACCAAAAATTATAAAATCAATGAACGTGTTTAAAGACCTCATACCATTGTGATTGCAATTTGGTTCCAGAACAGCTAGTAGTAACTTAAAGGCTGTCTCTTCCCTTTAGGCCCTAATTAAAAATGCTATCCTTTTAAAACAAAATTTTCATTTTGTTCATTAAATATTAACAAAGTGGAAAAAAATGTTTTGCAGAAGTCATATTATCCATCCAATATTACTGTTGAGTGTTTATTTCTTAATAAAAATGTGTAAAAATACTGATTTAATGTGATATTTATTCACAACGCTTTTCTGTTTTTAATAATATAATAGTTATGGATGCACATAATGCATGCAATTGTTGTTGCTAAAGTAACCAATACAGTTCAAGATATTGAATGTACATCAAACTGTATTTTATTTTTAAACAGAAAATGGACATCTGTTTGGATATATTATTAGGAATTATTTCAGATGAAAAGGTAATGCAAAAACATGTTAATTTCAAAGTTACAGTATAACACATTTTCTTAAAAGAAAAATGTAATAAAAAAAATACAATAATGTTCTTAATATAATAAACACCACATTCCCTTTCTTTGAAAACACCCTTTATTTAAGAGACGAACAGTTAAACTAAACACATAGTTAAACAGATGGCTACCGCTATGCCTTGAAGTGTAATTTCATTCTGCAATTAAAAGTTTCTGGCTTTCATTTTTCTCCCCAAGTACAGATTGCAAACAACAAGAGAGGTCATATATCTGCAAGGGAAAAAGAAAAAAAAAGAGAGAACAACTGTTCCAGTGCACTCGTGAAACATCAGCTGGAATAACAGTGGCCTGGGATACACCTGAAGGAGCATTTATAATCACCCTGCACTGAAATGAATAATTAGCCAGAATAATTACCAGCCTTAAGATGAATCTGTGCACTGTTTTGCCTGTGATGCTATCAAGGATAACAGGTGTTGAAAGTGCCTTGAAGGGACAAAGATTAAAGATTATTTCATTATCCCGCTTCCTTCAGGCAGAAATGTCTTGTATTTTATCCTGTCATGCACAGCAAGGTCTAAGTAGGGACTCGTTTTCCTCTTGCGTGGCAGTTTTGAAGCTGGGCGTTTGACAGAGAGTGAATATTGTTTAATCTGGGAGAATGATCTGTCCTTGAAATTTCTGTAAACTCAGTCAGTGCCCGTGTAACCTCCTGCCTACCTGCACCCCCCCCCCCCCTTCTCTCGCTCAAGGCAGAGAGAAACACAAAGCTGTTCGACATCGTGTCACAGAGTGTGTGTCCTGGGGGCAGCAACAGGTTTCCTTTTATCAGGGAAAGTTATTTAGGCTGCTATTTCATGATACTTGTTTTTATCATGACATGTTGATTAATATAAAGAATATATTCCATGCAGGATGCTTTGTTAACCTCACATCCCCTACGAAGCCAGTATAGCGGAGACACTATTACATTCATCACACTTTAGATTTTTACATATTATCTAGAGAATCTATTTTGTTTTTGTTTTTTTTACAATATTCTTTCTACACATGGCTATCTGAGTATGACGCTATATGTAGAAACCTATATGTATTTCACACTTTCATTTCTACATGTACCTCGTGCGCATATAGGCTGTGGTGTCGAAACTTTACTTAATCATAGTTCTAATTTTGTATTTACAGGTGCTGCGTGAAAAATAGGATGCTAACATACACATTGTTGTGCAGTCCTAACAAACAGTAGGCTATATTTTTAAGTGAAAGAGCAAAGGAAAATTTAACAGTAGAAAACTAGCAACAAACTGCTCAGGACAATCATAAAATTATTTCCTGCAACTTAAGCTTTTTCTTGTTAGTTGCATCCTGTAAAAACGGTTTTATTCCTCTTAGAAAGTGTCCCTCTGCCTTTGCTTTTAAAGGCTGGTTCCTTTTATCTTAAAGATGCAGTGACAAACGGTTGCAGTTTCTTACTATCAATCTTTCTTATGCTTATTGGTTTTCATAGGAAAGGGACATTAACAGTATATGTAGCCTGGTTTCATTCTAAACACAGTCTGTGACGATTGCTTCATAAGAAAGCTGAGGCGAGTCTGATTGCCTGCTTGCCTCTGTCTGTTTCCAGAGGGGTTTTAGTGACAAGCATGCACTGGTACCAGGTTGGGGTGTACTGAGGAACAATAGAAATCTACGCGTCTACAGAAAATTCCTTCATTAGGATGAGTTCAAGTCCTGGCAGGAAGGACTTGTGTGGAAATGTGGTGATCATGTTCCTGGGTGACACCTGGAATTTAAGTCATTTCAAAATAGAGGTATTTCATACTGTTTGATCCAAAACGCACATAGCTGACCCCAAAACAGATTCTGCAGCTGGAATTATCAGGCATTGCTGAGCATTAGTTATCAGGTCTGTGATGAGACAGAGGTTCTTTTACTCAGTATTGATTAATCAAAATTCCAGTGGGGGTTTTCTCAAAGTTAGTTTACTGATCTGTTGTTCTGAGTGGTGTCTTTACTATGCTATAGCATTGCTCTGCAGATTTGCATGGACACGCCAGATCTGTATAAAAGAGTTTAGACCTGCTGCTTCTTACACAATCCAAATAGCTGCTTGTTGTGTCTTTCTATTTACATTTCCAAGAGTAATATGAATATTAATGTTAATGTAAATATAGGGAGTTGTTTTTTAAACCTGTTCAGCTGGTTGAACAAATGAGGCCATATTCTCAAAGCGTTTAGTCCAATCTTAATTAACTAGAACACTAGAACCAGCTAAGTTATATACTTCAGGTTATTTTAAGTGCTCTCGGGGTGTTTTTTTTTCTCATTTTGTAACATTAACATGATTTTTTCTCCTTTCCAAAAATAGAAGTTCATTAAAGAATGGAGGAAGCGCTTTGGAAAATGTGGCCCGTAAATCCTATCTTCCTTCCTTTTTAATTATCTGTGAATTCAAGCAAACTTCTCACTCTCACAACAAGTATGTGTGTGCTTGATTGCATATAGAAACACCTCAAAGCCAGTCTTAAAAAAGTGTGTTAAAAAAGATTGTGTTTTGGGTTGGATTTACCGTATTATTTACTCCATAATAAAAAATAAAAAAAAAACAGAGACATTCCTTACCCCTTATGTAAAATAGTTATTGCCAATCAGGGACAGCAGCTTACGATAAGATATAGCCTGACTGCATCTAGAGCCATACAACATCAATTTGTGTGCTTTGTCAATAAATAAATAAATCTACCTCTCCTACTTAGCTAGACTAATAGGCAGGGTATATCGTCTTCCTGTTCAGTTAAACCGATTCTAATGGATGTAAACTTGTTTAAGTCTTTCAGAGCTTGAGAGCTGTATCAAATTGATTTGGTAACAGTGACTTGAAGTATGCATTCTTACCAACAGTATGCAATGGTTTTAAGTGTGTTTAAATTGGGCAGTTTTGTTGTAGATTTTAGAACATTTTGTTTCAATTAAGACCTAGCTTTAACAGTTGGTTCTAGAGTTGCTTTGCTATCACTTCATAAAAGTGAAAAGCTGGATAAAACAAGAAAGTCAAGAAACACAGAGATTACGTTAAAGACAGAAACTATAGATAAAACTAGCAACAGTATTTTAAGCAACAAATAAGCAGGCAATTACTTATGGTTTCACAAAGGGTGCTAACAAAAGACTAACAGCTCCCTTCACAAGCGGCTAATAATCTCCCAGCTCTCAGTTACAAAACAAATGAGAAGAGACTCCAGCTCCTCCAACAATTCAACCCACTTCATACTATATGCTGAGCATAAACCAGGAATGACACCTTAGCAGAGAGTGAGTCTATCTTCCCAGAATTGTGGCCGGAGATAAATTGTCTTATGTTATTTTTAACTTCTTTCAAGTAAAAGCTAGAGCATGCTTGACTTCCTTGGTTGATGTAGCGGCAACCAGGTTATAAAAAAGGGAAGAAGGTTGTGAGCCTACAACAAGGGTGTGTAAACAAAGTGGACTGTCAACCAGGCGTGCTTTCTGATAATGTGGAGGGACCACACAATAAGCTGAAATATGGGAGAATGTAGTCAAAAGGTACTAAGGAACTGTATTTCATTATGGAATTGAACATGTTTCTGGGGTTAATGGACTGTAAAACAGAATTTTTGAGACGATTCTCAGAGATACACAGTGAATATACTTTCCCCATTTATACAAGCCAGGTGTTTTTATCTTACACTGTCAAAACTGTACAGTAAGAAAGTCAGGAAAGCAGTAGTAGAATTTTAATATTATAACATTATGAAAACATGTGCTAATTTCTGCTTATACGTTATTAATCACCACATATTATTTGTTAATCCATTAAAACTCTTGGAAATATTTTAGGAGGGCCAGTAAGTTCAAATTAAAAAAAAAAAAAACTTGCCATAAGAGTAGCACAAATTTTTACTTTTGTGTCAGGAAGTTTTGTTCAGTCATGCTTGTGCTGCCTGGAAATTCTTAATTGTCAGTAGCTGTGAAAGGGGCGTTCTCGTCGGAAAGCTTTGATGTTAGCATCTTACAAACTTAGTAATAAAGCCAGGAAGCCTGCGGGTGTTTGTTCTTCTTGGAATTACTTTAAGACTTGTCAAGATGCCACCTTCATTCCTTGCATAAGTAGCCTCTTTCCTTGTTTGCTATTGATACTTGTATTGTGTGTTTTTACAATTATCACAACAGGTGTTAGAGATATGTATTTTAACTGGAGCTAATTCTGTTGACATTAAACAGGAAGCAGTCCCTCTGTTTATTAATAAAATAATTATGAAGAAGACATTGCAGCTGTTGTAATCTATCTATCTATCTATCTATCTATCTATCTATCTATCTATCTATCTATCTATCTATCTATCTATCTATCTATCTATCTATCTATCTATCTATCTATCTATCTATCTATCTATCTATTTATCTTTCTAAGGTGTTCTTTAGTGGTCCAGAATTTTAATAACCAGAATAAGCACACAAAAAAAAGTTCATGGCATTGATCATTTAAAAATCTTATATTTGGTTTTTAGATATAATTATTGCTTCTGTTTTTCAGTATTTGTTTATTACATTTTGTAGTTATTATTATTATTATTATTATTATTATTATTATTATTATTATTATTATTATTATTATTATTTAACTGGCTCTTTGCAGAGGGCCTAAAAATTGGTGATTATCAGATCAAAAGGTACATGAGCTGTCTATGATGCTGCCCAACAGTACCCTGATATTTTGTAATGAGGAATCCAGACTGCTCAAGTCAAATAACAGTATGTGCCTCTACTGCATCAAATTACAATAAACTGCACCATGAGTGAATACAAAATAAAAAGTAGCCTCTGGTGTTCTTTTATTGTTTTTAGTTTTGAGATTTTCTGTTTTTTTTTTTTTTTTATATTAAAACCTAAAATCAGAAATCCTAGTTATAATATCTTTATTGAAACTGAGTCCCACTTAGGCCCCAGTGACAGAATGGAATTTGATTGGTGTGCTTGGTGTTGCAGAAATGGCTGCCAACATATCTATTAAGACCTATTGTAGCATATTATTAAATCAGACCCTTGATAGTCGGTCAAAGATTGATTAATCTCCTATATGGAAAAAAAAAAAATTAAAATTGCATGCAGCTTTCCAGGAAGTGATAATTAAACCTGGCCTGTTTAAGGCATGAAATTCATTTGCACATCAGTGATGAGGAGATGCATCAAGGACAGTAAGAAGGTATTTACCTTTATTGCTTTAGCACTACATGCTTTTACTTCATCAAAAAGTATATTTTGAATCATAGTGTAACAATGAAGTTAAGACAATCTACCAATTATACCATTCGTTGAGATTTTAAAAAGTATTACTAATTACTATAACTATTAATTATTAATTAATGAAGTTTTGTTTTTTTTTTCTGCAGGGGAAATGGTGCCATGGATCCCATGATAGGTAAAAGAGGAATATTAATCCTTTCTAGCAAACAAAGAGGCTTATTTAATAGCTCTTACCATCTTTATAGCAACATCTCTGCATATACACCATGCATCATATCTGGTATACAGGGAAAATCAGAAAATATGGTTGGTACCTATTCTCAGTTTTTGTAAGTAATGTTTTTTCCACCCAGTTTAGAATGCTCACTGCAGCAATCCCCACAACAGCTCAGGAGAACTGATGGTCAGTGGCTGTCATCCAATACCACGACCACAACAGTGGTCTCTTAACTCTCCTGGAGGACAAAGGCCGGCACTGCAGATGTCACTTGAGCTCCTGTGCAGCTGGCCAGTAAGGTCTTCTGTAGCACGATGAGAAGAAACAATCCCTGGCGATTTTGCCTCCCTAGCCCCTAGCCAAGAACGACAACTCGGCACAGCCAAGATGCAAACCTGAGCTCTCCTGACTGCACGACTCACCTTGCACACCACACGCATGTGCCTTTACCAAGTGAGCCCCTCGGGGACCTCTTATTCTCCTTCCAATATCGTTTATCTGAAAGTCCTGTTTGGTGGATTGCCACTGAAAGGGATACTTTATCCCTTGTCTATTCTTTGCACTCCTACAATGCAGTTCTTTCCTAATGCACTCTGTAAACACATAAAGTATATACTTTGCTTCTTTCCATGCTCTTATTTGCAGTAGCAGTGATTGCCCTCTCTTGTCTGCCTCACAGCTTTCACTCAGAGCTGAATATGGATGAGTGCCCCAAAGCTTTCCTCAAAACTCCTGTATTCAAGCAAATTTAGATTTAAACATGCATCTTCAGCACTTTGAATGTAAATGTGATTTTTGCCTCTTAAAACTATATATCGTATGTATTAAAGCGAGTTCTTAAGATGAAAGTTGTTAAGATGCTTACCGCCTTATATAATGAAAACAAATTCAACTTTTAGAGACATGTGATGTATATGTTTATTTTTGCAAAGTGTGAGGAGGATGTTGTGGTATACAGTAAATAATCTACCAGTGTGTTCTGTCTTGATCTCAAATAGATTTATGAATCTTATCACTGTACATGTCAAGGTTAATAATTTAGCTGTTTGACAGCTTTTCAAGACGAACGCTGTTTTCTTTTGTTTTTGCAGTTAAATACACCCTGTTCTGTTCTGGGTTGATAATAATTATTTTAATGTCAGTTTGCTCTTCTGTGAGTGAGGTTTATGAAAAAAGAAATGCTATATGTGTGTCTTTCTGAACAATTAGCTAATGTCTATATGATATTGCATTATCAGTCAAGTAATGATGGATAATTGTGAATTTTTATATTAAAATGTTTTGTTTTTTTTTTTTAGGTAAGTTTAATTCATTCTTTTTGTGTTATTTTATATATTTTAAAGTCTTAAATTACAGGTTGTACATGGAATACAGATTTATTTATTTGAAAGCATTATTGATTTATGTTTTGTTTGAAATAATATATAAAACACAATCAGATAACATGACAATAATTTTATAAAACTAAGAGAATAATAGGTTTAAATATATGCACGTCTTAGCAGTGGTATTAAATAAGACTCTAATGTGTTTATTAAGAAATTCACACAGTGCCTGTCATCAACATTGGATTTCAAAGCACTGTATCACACTGACATGCCACTCTCAAAAAAGTAAGATTCCAATATATGTTACTAAATAATGAAAACAAATAAAATAAGCTTATTTAGAACTAAAAGACTCTTTGTCATTGATGAGTTATCAAGGCCCTCTTTTGACGGAAGCAAAGACTGTCCAATCAATTGGAAGCACATTTAATTTGGATAGATCGCCACCCACCATAGAACCTAATTAACACATTTTCTCCAGGATGCATCACACAAAACACAAAAGCTCCAAAGAAGCTACCTCTGTATGTTATCTCATTTGTACTTTATTTTGCCTGTTATTTATTTAGCAGTTATGCCTTTAAAAGACTTGGTTGCTTGACAGTGACACCTGCTGGCGGAGATGGGTCCTGGACCTGCTGTGAGTTTTATAATGGTCCTAATTAATACAGTATAATTATTATATGTATTTGATTATTGAATTATTTGTAATTATAAATCAATCTAAAGCATTTGTAATCTTTAATCACACGTCAATAAAGATCCCTCTTTATGTACTGCTGAATGTATGCTGAACAGTCTATGAAAATACTGTGGGAGTAATTGCTTGTTAAAAAAACAAACAGCTGTGTATGTACCCAGTCCCATAAGAATAGCACATTAGAATTGTGCAGTTGAATTTGAATAATGTCATGGGCCTACCATGTATGTTACACTTGTGCTGGTTTTACAGGGGTAAACTATCAGTTTTGCCAAATGATACACCAAATTCTAATTGATACTAACAATCTCCGCCAGCAACTGCATATAAATCTCTATATTTTGTCAAACACAGTTATTGTATATGGTTTGTTTTTTCCCCCTGCAGTCAGGATAAATAGGTTCTCCTGTAAAACTCTAGGTCTGGTTTATCTGTTTGGAATAGCACCTCTGATGCTGCGTTGTCTGTGTATTTAGGTTAGATTGATAGGTTACTTTAGTCTTTAAAAATCAGAATAATCTTTTAAAATGGGGGTAATTCAATATTTAATTGACATCCTAAAGCCGTAGCTGTCAGCAAATTAACATGGTACTCACCGGAGAAGCCAGCTCTAATGTATCTTATTACAATCAGAAATTGAAGTTGACATAAAAACGACAGAGCGATGCATGTTCTGTAAAGTAAGCCAGTGTTTCCTGACTTTATTACAGTAATTTGTAATGAAGCTTGACCTAGCTAACACTTGAGAAGTGTAAAATATTATTGCCTGTTGCTAATTTTTCCTTATCCTAATGGCGGGTATTATATGTTGTCTAAGTATGTTCAGCAGAGATTAATACCAGCTTTACAGTCATAAATGTTAGAGTAACAGTAGCTAATAAATGTGCCCAGTGCAATAAAATTAGATACAGAGAGTCTGGGCATTGTTTCCAGAGCTGCTGCCTGATATGAACGGCTATTATTATTTTTCCTCTTGTAGGCTTTTGATAAAGTTTCAAAATAAAACAAATAGGTCTGCACGGCTTTTGTATCCTACATAGTGTTAAAGTTGCCTGTTTACATCTCCATCTGAAGTTAGTGAGTAAAAAAGTATTCCTGTCAGGAGCTTGTAAAAAAAACACTTCTCTTGTTGATGAGAGAGAGAGAGAGAGAGAGAGAGAGAGAGAGAGAGAGAGAGAGAGAGAGAGAGAGAGAGAGAGAGAGACACACACACACTCCCTTTTGCATTAAAATAGAATCAGGCTGAAGTACAATTTTAATGAAATGGTGTTAGTTAATTAATACAGTTAAAACAATCTTTACCACCTCGGGCTCTTTTTAATAATTGTATAAACATTTTAATCCCTTAAATGTTAAATAAAAATGTAGGCATAGATTTCACTGCATGAAAGTGTTCTATTCATGTTAATTTATATAACAATTAAAATATTAATAAAATATTGGCTTCAGATTATTAAAAGCTTAGTTATTCCTTATATGTGTGTGTGTGTATTCCAGCCTATTCAGTTCATAAAGATAAATCGGATTTTTATGGATTCCCTTTGCATAAATATTTAATGTATTACCAAGTTAAAAATGTAGCACATATAATGCTTTGTTATAGCATATTTGGTTGGATTGTTTTCAAAAAGTTTAATTATAGTCGGGATAATTCATGTTGTAATAAATAATTAGTTGTGTTTCTTCTATTTAAACAAATAACATTTCAGGGATTTATGTATTACAATATACTGCATTTGTTCATCCTGTAATCAATGTATAATGTAACCTTGCCCTGTTATTTAGTATGTTGTTTGAGGCGGCAGTGGTGCAGCTCGGAGGGCTACCTGTCTTGTTGCGGGGTAGCTGTGGATGGGTGTCACAGGATCACTGGCACCTACAGCTACAAGAGTCGCAAGGTGGTGGGGGATGAAAGCTGATGGCTTGACACTGCTGGAGACTGTCAGAAATGGGAGAAGAGATTCTGCATTCCATTCATTCTCTCTCTCTCTCTCTCTCTCTCTCTCTCTCTCTCTCTCTCTCTCCCTCTGTCAATGTCAAGGAGCTTCAGCCCTGGATTGTAGTTTGTTCCTGAATCACAGTTTAAAAAAAAAAAAAAAAAAAAAAAAGCCACAACCATGTGAAAAAAGAAATCGCTTTTTTACAAAACTGAAACAGCAAGATTTGATATTACATTTGTTAATCAGGTACACTGACCTCTTGATAGCCTGTGAAATATGATTTCTATACATTGAATCCCATATAAACGTGAAGTGCATTGACCGAAAAGTAACTTTGATATTTGATATCTGGCATTTTTTCCTCTCCAGAGTTATTGTTTTATATATTCATTTTAACCCTTTGCTTTCCAGCAGCGTTCCAAATTGGGCAGAAAACCAGGGTAAAAAACATTGGCAGTGACTAAATTAAAAAAAATAATAATAATAATTATTAAAGTATTTTAAACCGTGTTCTTCAAAGGTTGTTCATGATTGTAATGCTGATGAAAAGTATAGGACTGATAACAATGACAGCCCTGTAGAAAGCGATGGAGTCAGTCAGGCCGACATTATACAAGCTCCCTAGTCCCAAATAAAATACTGGCCGAGTACATTTTTATTTATTGTAGTCAACGTAGAGACTGCTAATTGTGTAAGATTTGGATGAATTGTGTAGTGGGCTGTTATTTTAATTGTATTACTGCTGTGAAAAACCTTAAGCTCGTAAACTGACAGAAATAAAAACAGCAACTATTCAATAATGAAGCCTCAAACAGTTACATCTGAAAAAAAAATATCTAAACAATCGGACACAGCATACAATTACAGTCAAATGTTGTCTACTGGGGACATCATTTTCAGCGCACATCAACAACCAGCAAATCCATGTTCTCAATGGACTGTGGGAAATGCAGTCCAATTACAGTTTTACAAGAAATTGACAGTTATAAATTGCACAATAAGTGAAAGGTGTACTGTACCAATTCCAAAAGGTCATTTTGACATTTTTGTTAGTTAGAAAAATATAAACTAAACGTTTTAAAAAATGTATACATTCTACCATTATAAAAAAGGAATTAATAAACCTGAGGTAACGCATTGTTAAATGTGTCCAATTTACAAAACCATTGTTTTAGACTCATTTCAATGAAATTGACATTTTAGATTTTAAGTAAAAAAAGGCAAATGCCTATCATATGCTATTGTGGGTTGTTCAAATCTCTTCCGCGTGTGATAAAGCGTCTATCCCAAGTGCTTTAAATAAATCATTCCATTAATTAAAGTAATTCATTTACTAAGTAATTAGTTAAGTAAGTAATCAGATTCTATTATTTTGACCACACTGGGGTTGCCTTTAGATGAAACATGGCATTTCCAAACGCTTATTTATGGAACCAGAATTATTCTTTGAATGCAATAAAAATAAATAATTCAAATGTAAAAACACCTTGAAAGGATCTAACTTGTGTAGGTTTTGAAAGCTCCTGGATACATATAACCCATTTTTTATTGGTCAGGGGACAAAGATAAAAAATAGAAAGATTAAACTTTTGATTTTAAATTTGGATCATGAGAACTGCAGAGTTTCAGAATGTGAAATATAATAATTGCACTGAATTGCTTTAAAGTTGCATCACAGATAACAAGGCATTTGGTTTTGCAGTACAGCTGAAGTGAATTATTTTCTTTAACAAGAATAGTGTGCATATGTAAGTGTTGTGTGGTCTGTTTTCTTTAACCATGTGCTTTCTCATTCAGCCTAATTTAGTCAACAATAAAATGGCTAATTAAAACATAACCATGTTACTTTGTTAATGCAGCAGACAGATTGACTCTGGGGAGTATTTCCTTTGCAGTTAATTATGCACATCAATAGTCTTGGACCGACTGTGCAAATGTGCAGCTATAAAATTGTTATGTTGCATTCTAGGATCATACAGAGTTGTATTTTTTAAAACCTCTCAATCTGTAGCCTTTTCTTTTTGACTGGGGGGATGTTTTGCCTTTTTTTTTTAAAATCTTTTCAGCAAAAGTGCATTGACTATTGAACTGCGGCATTTTCGAGGTCTTGGGTAATATGGTTAAACCTTCCCCTATTACTGCTGCAGCACTAAAGAACAGAGATATCAAGAGACAGTCCCTTTAACAGCAGTCAGGATTCCAAATAAAAGCCTGATTTACAAAAGGTGTAATTTTGGTTGCTATAGCTGCTAACCTGCTCAAATTCCATATCCAGGAAGGGTAAGATGGTCAAGCTGTTTAAACAGATTGCAGTCATGGTCAATGGTACATGTAAATGCCTTATTTTGTTCATTTTTGGTTCAAAGCTCCGAAATCATTATGACATCTTTTGTTAAAAAATATGATCCATTTATCATGCAAATCTATGACATATATTTTGCCGTATTTTCCAGTTGCATGGCCAAAGCAGGTTTTAAAAGAAGGTTGGCATCAGATGCTCAGTTGGCAGGTGCTTCCATATCCAAGACTAATTACTGACAGTGTAATAGCGGATGATTGTATTATTACACAAACACTGTATCTTTTAATATTTTTGTGATATCAAATCTGTATTTTAAACACATATGCATTCTCTGTGCGAATGGAATGTATAGACCATAGCCAGTGTGTTGCCAGTGGAACTAAAGTACATGACTTAATGCAATACAGTAGCTTGTCCAGCTGCCATGCAGTTGACCACTCAGAAAGAAAAATGGTGCCATAATGAGATCAGCTCAGCTCCCGTTGGGTCGGTGACGTTTTGTCAATATTCTATTGGCATTTGAGTTAGGCTGAGAAACGAGCAGATTATTTAGTTGTTGGGAGTTAGTAAATGGATTGTTTGCTGCGCTGTCTACCATCAATCAGTAAACAGTACAAACACAGGCTGTGGCTGTCTACTGTAATTTCTCTCAAAAGACTTGCCAGCGTCCTTTTAGATTAATCTTGGCATTGCTGCCTGCACTAATTTCTTTTCTTAGCTGTGTGTTGACTTTTTATGGGGGATAAATTCTCTTTCTGTGTTTAACAAGTTCTGTGAGCGGTTGTCAGCCGTTGTGGGAAGCTGCGGTTTAGCTTGGATTTACACAGCACACATTCCCCTTGGAAACACAGCAATCCCAGCAATCCTGTTGACGACATGAAGGTTGTATTTGCTAAGGTTTCGTAAAAGCACATCATCTGCACCGTGACTGTCTTTAAGAGCATTTTTCATTTAAAAAATCATAACAATAATCGACATAATGCTGAAAATAAATACAATCTTTTTAATACTTATCAATGCTTTTTTTCTCGTGCTGAAGATCCATTTTGTGAAGGCTGACATATATATATTCTCACTCATTCTGGGAGCTCTGGTGTTCTGTTTTTGTTTGTTTGTTTATTTGTTTGTTTTTATATAAATCTGCTATTACCTGGTTTTGAATTTGCTTTGTCTGGAGAATTATAAGTGCTGGGACTGAACAGCCTTCCTAATTCCATTCAATTCATGTGACAATATGACCTTCCAACTCTGCAAGCCCCACTTACTTTCTGTTTATATGAATATAGATTAGATGGGGCTGGCAGAGTTGAAGTTCACATTCTAACATGATTTGAATGCAATGTGGCAGTCTGGTCAGTGCTGGCAATTACAATTCTCCAGACAAGCTCAAAACCACATAATGGCAGATTAAGTGAAAAAATGTAATAATTCACAACTGGAGCAACAGAACCTGAATTTGAAGTGAGATGTTACCTACTCATTAAGACAATATTTAATACGTAGTTATTAACTAAATTCAGCTGCCAAAACCGTTGATTGCTTCTGGCATTGACTAGGAACTACCATTAATGACAAATAGAACACAAAGTTGACTTCTTTACTGTCGTTCCTCTGCTGTTCAGTTACTCCTACAGCAGCCAGCACACAGCAGGGAATGGGTTAAACACTCTGTGTTCTGTGCAAGCAAATGGAAATGAATAAGTCCCAACACTTCATTAAAACCATTTGGAAAGTTTTATATCTGTAAATAATGTATACAAATTGTTGACTTGCACTGAGTCACCATTTGAAACCTAACAATAAATGATAATGAGAACAGAGCAATAACATTGACTGACTGAGTGAATAGATTGCATTGGCTTTTGCAGTTACCATTTAAATAAGGCTTATGTCTTTAAGACAGATACCGTGCATACACAGTTTGGACTGTGGTGGTAATGGAATATCTTTCAATTAATTCTCTCCCTTGTAAAACAAAAAAAAAAAAAAAAACTAGTTACAGCTGCATTAATAAATGTTTGAATTCTATTTCTCATAAACATCATTTCACATTTTCTGGAGAAGGGCAGCAACAATACTAAAGGATAACAAATTGTGGTTTGGTTTCTTTACATAGGTTCTGTTAAACCAGCCACCTTGCACAAAAGGGTTTATTCAGTTCATCTATTGACTTCAGCTTTTAAGCAGTGGACCACATGACTAAATACAATTTGTAGTCATTTGGCCAAAAACCATGACAGTTTTTATTCACTAATTAAACCTTGCTTAATGTGTGTAAATAATTGTTAATTTTACAGCAACTCATTGCAACAGGGGAAATGTTACTGTTATTGTTAAAAGCAAATCATTTTGAAATTGACATCAGAGAAAAATAAAACAAGCTGCAGAGTTTTTTATTGAACTTTTCGGTTTTTGCTGCATTAAAAACATACGGTATATCATATCTCAGAAACACATTCTGTTTAAAATCAGCTTTTTATACATCTTGTGTAAATGTACTTGTATTGGCAGATGCTTTTAATAACCTGGTTATAGTTATTTTATTCCTTGACTCCAGCGGACCATGTTGTAAAGCTGTTTTGTCAAATTAATAACACAAAACTAAAATAGGCATTCCTTTCATATTCAGAGTTCAAGGCGTTGCCATAGAGTAAGTTGACACAACAGAATTTGATTGTCAAGCTTTCCCTGGGTAAAAAAGCCAATCACTGATATGATGAAGACTGTAAATTAGCTCTGTTCCTTGTTCGATTGGAGATCATAACCCATTTGGTAGTGTCATAGCTCCTCAGTGTGAAAGGTGTAGCACTGGTGCTTTCAGTCATTGCCAAGACTCTTCTATTGATTTCCCGTGCAGTAACACCACGAACTTTCCGTTAGGCTATCGAATAGCTGGGGGGGGGGGGGGAGAGGCAGGGGGGGGGGGGGGGGGGGGGGGGGGATTCTAGAATATACATGTTTTAAAGGGTTAATCCCTCAAGCCAAAGAGGCTGAGAGTTTAGGTTTAGTAATGATACACTTGATCTGCCGTTTGTAGGGGTTTGTGGCAGAGTGAAAAATGACTGTCCTCGATGCAGATATGTTAAACAAAGACAAAGCAGCTGACATGCAGGTGCTGATGAAATCTTTTTATGAGCTAAAGTTCAAGAAACCGTTCTTTCAACATGACATCTATTACTCCTGGTGTGGTGCATATATTCTTATCTGAAGGACTGACCGTAATATTTGCTTACATTAAATTTAAATAGCATCCTCAATTAGTTACATAATTGGTTTTCTCAAATTTTCTGATGACATATGGAACAAATATATTTTGATTGTAGCACTGCAGAAGCCCTGCTAGTAAAAAGTGTGTGTGTGTGTGGGGGGGGGTAAAAAAAGATTTAACCCCATCCCAGACAACTTTACATCCCCCCACACACACACAGACACACACGCACTTTACATTGTGTGTATGATTAACACGTTTTGAAATGTCTGTGTCTTTTTCTGTAATTCATTATCATTGAGAGCTTTCAATATAACATACAGTCCATTATGCATTACATAAGAGCTGCATTCATTTAAAATGAGGAGCCGGCCTCCCTCCACACAATCCACAGCAATTCTTTTCAAATGCAAATGCTTTGTCAGGCTGCTTTGGGGTTGTGTGCGTTTTAGTCTCAATTACATAGCACAGCAGTTAGACATTCTAACACTGTTAAAGGGTATGGTTGATATTTTGGGACCAGTCTCAAAGGTAGTTGAAATCTACAGTACTAAGCAGCATAGACATAACCTGATAGACATTTGGGTCAAGGCCAAGCCCTCCAGAACTTACTCCCACTTGATCTCTGATTAGCCATCAAGTCTGAAAGCTTGTTGGCTGCTGTTGATTTGGTCATGATTCAAGCTCAGATAGCGAGCAGAAAGCTATATTAACAAGGCAGTTCATTAATCCACTTTGCCATTTAACCAAATTCCCAAGAAGAAGAGAAAAAAATGAAAGCAGATCCTGTTGGATTAACATGATTGATAGCTTAAATTACATTAATACAGAAAATGCTGCAAAGGGTGGACATGTCATGTATCATAAAGGGATTATGATAATTAAAAAAAAATACATTTGCTTACATTTCAAGTAACATTAATGATGGCATGAAGGCAGGTCATCCTTATTTTATTGCATGAAAAAGTTAATATGTGATTTATCTCAGCTTGTTGGATTTTAGTCTTTTTTCATAGGCATTGGATTAACTCTTGCAGAAGAAGTAATTGTAGTTTATTTCCATTCTCTTTGCTATTGCATGTTTGTAGACATTCTGAGGGGTTCTTCCAGAGTAGGTGGGTTTGGCAGAACTGAAAGATCACATTTTCACACTATTTGAATGGAATGAATAAGGCCTTGATACAGTGCCAGAATTTAGGATTCCCCTAGCAAGCTGATTTTGCGAAAAATGACTCAGTATTGGAGAACCAAAACCCAGGAGCACTCAGAATGATTGAAAACCGTAAAAGTGTAAGGAAATTAAAATCACATTTTAAATAACTTGTCTGATTCTGTGATGCATAAATGGAGCAAAGATGTTAAAAAAAAAAAACAAAACAAAAAAAAAAAAACACTGCACTGAAATTGTATTCTGAAGATATGTCTTGCGCCGCTATAGAGCGCCTGCCCCATTGCCACAGGTCGGCATACATTTTGGATTGTGGTATTATTAACATATTCGTTGAAGCTAATTGGTGTAATAGGGTCCTAAATAGACAACAGAGCACTGCAATAGAGGTCGCACTGACTCCTTCCACCCAGGAGCAGGACGTTAGGGCTCCTCCCACTCAGGCACAGGACGTTCCATATCCTCCCACTCAGGACGTCCGGGCTTCTCCCACTCAGGCACAGGACATTTTGGCTCCTCCCACTCAGGCGTAGGATGTTCGGGCTCCTCCCACTCAGGCGCAGGACGTTTCGTCTCCTCCCACTCAGGATGTCCGGGCTCCTCCCACTCAGGCGCAGGATGTTCGGGCTCCTCCCACTCAGGCTCAGGACATTTGGGCTCCTCCCACTCCAGGTCCTCTCTCTCCCACTCCTAGTAGACCCAGTCCACAATCTGGATCATCCTCTCCAAGGTCTCCATCAGCCCTGGAAACCCTCTGGTGGTGGCCTTCCACTGGACTTCTGGCTTCAGCTGGACAAAATCCAGGAGGATATCCAGGTGGCTGTCCCCCAGCAGATGTCTCCCCTCTGTTTGTAGCCACAGAGGGGTACTGGGGTCCCTCAGCCAGTTCTCATACCTTTCCATTCCTTTTTGGAGAGACCCTTCCTTTCCCCTCAGAACACCGCCTTCTCCCTTGTAGTGCCTCACTGTGGTGAAGTGCAGGTACCACACACTTTCCTCCATCCTCCTCTTTCCTCACTCCAAAAAAAAAAAATGAAAAAACTGCAGTACCCTTGTGAAGTACCTCTTCTCTGGCCTGAGTCTGAGGCTGTGGTCGTTGAGGAAATGGCGTTGCGGTGACGTCAGACCAGAAGAAAACATATACAAGTCAGGTAGCTGCAGTTTCAACAAAAAGACGCGGTGAGTGCCGTTTTTATTAAATAACAAAAGTAAATGAAATATTTAAACAAAAATAAACTCTTGCTCACAGAGCACAAATAGATAAACAAAAACAAATCACGAACACAATAACAACTGTTTAGGTCCAGCTGGGCAGTAGCCTTCACGGATCCTTTAAGCGTTTTTCGTTTCGTTTTCTCTTCTCTCTCCGCTCTTGTGCCGCATCTCGAACACCCCACCCGGAGTGCAGAGAGCTGTAGGTATTTATACAGGTGACCATCTCCCGTTGGCAAAAAATTAATCACTTAATTAATTCGGGAGATGGGCACCTTATGCATGGGTTTTTAATGTGGATGGGGCTTCCCATCCACTCTGCAAAACAATAACAAGACACATGGCGCTTTGCCATCATGCAATAAATATATACACAAATACAATAAACAAATACAAAATAACACAGGGGCGGAGGGGGAGACCCCGTTCTAAAAATAAACAAAATAAATTAAATAGCAGGGCTTTCCTACCACCCTGCTACAATGATACTTAAAAAATATATTTTATGAATTTTAGTACAACATGTGAACCCAGTCAGCACATCCAAGGCCAGGCCAATGCAAACCACATAGTATGACACAGAACCCAAGAAATAAATAAAAAAGCAGATTCCCCAACCTACTCAGCATTGATTGGCTGGGCGCTGTCAGTGCGCCACTAAACGCGCCTGCGCTAGGTTTTTAAATTCATCAGAATCATACTTTTGGAGAAGCTACTCCCTGCAGGGCAGAAGCGATTGACTTCAACTACTGTGTTTACATATTCTTAAAGACAGATTCTATATCCAGCCAAGATAAGCCACAGCTAGTGTAGATGATATTTTAGAGCATTTTACAGTAGCAGGGAATCCACTAGGATTGCCTCAGCTACAGGCATCTCCATCATCATTCTGAGTGTTTCTGGGTTCTGCCAGAGCAGTTGTATGACAGTAAATAGATGCTCAAGCCACTTGCCATGAGAGTAAAGCAGGTTCTTCTACACAGTCTATTAGATACATAGATCATCACACGGGAAGAAATCAGTCAATAGTTTCTATTAAGTTATTTCTAACTTCTTCCTGATTTGCTCAAGGATCAAAATTAGAAAACATTGAAAACACATTAAAAAGAAGTCTGAAATGGTTCCTATGACTGTCTCCTGTTAATTAAGTTGCTTCCACGATTGTTAGGGCTCTGGAGTATAATTTGTCAGAGCAAAACATAGACTGGTCCAATTTAATACTCGCTTCAGGCTCGAGAGTTCCAAGAGTCTTTGATCAACCTTTTTAGGTCAGTAACACTGCAAAACTTCAGTAGTTTTTATACCATTTTATGTCGTTTTTGCATCTACTGTAGTCAGATTGAATAAACCTGAGCAGTATTGAGAGACAATCTTCAATGTTCCTTTTATAAGGTTTCGATATTTATTATGGAGATCATTTTCAGTCTGATAATGAAAAAAGTTGCAATTATAGCATATCAACAACTTTTTGCTTAAGTTGCTAACATTTGATTACTATTTCTGCTGCTCTTTTACTGTTACGAGAGACAGCAGCCGACAGATAGACTGTACGCCAGTGTCACAGTATTCTTACGAGGAAGCCTCTTTTATCTATGTTTCTAGGGAGACAGAAGGTGAATAATACACACCCTTTAGTTTTTGTTAAATTAGTACCATTATTGATGTGAACTGCAGTTTAATACAGTAGATTTTACGCAATGACTAATCTACATTATATGGTTTTATATTACTGATATCTATTATTATTATTATTATTATTATTATTATTATTATTATTAGTAGTAGTAGTAGTAGTAGTAGTAGTAGTAAAGATGAAGCAATCACATGTTATCAATATAAGTTGGTAAGATTGAATATCAATATAAAGTCATTTTTATTTGCATAAAAAAATGTATCTGTCAAAAAACAAACAAACAAAAAAAACATTTTGGAACCAAATCTTCATTGTCCCCTTAATTATCCTTTTAATATTAACAGATAATCGTTTAAAACTGAATTAACAGTGTATCAGTTCTCAGAAAATGATTCTCTTGATTAAAACATATCACTGTTCATTCACTAAAACAAGTCCAGGCAAACATGATGTTGCACACTGCAATCAAATGAAAGCAATGTGATTCATTAAATCCACTTATAAATATTATACCTAATAACAGTGTGTAGATTGGACTTTCTAACGATCTAATTAAAACAAAATAGAATCGAATCTGTGAACTGTGGATTTGGTGGATCTGGCAATAGACAGATATCTTCAGCCTCCACCAAAAGCTAAATATTGTATTGTTTGGCTTCGCCAGTCTCTTTAATTCCTGTCATGACCTTGACAAAGCTGGGAAAGCGTCGTGCTTCCTTGGACAGTGCTAGTTGTGTCTACGTTGATTAACTCTTGATCTCATTTATTATCTCTGGAAATGGTCTCAAGGTCACAGGGCTGGAAATTTAATTACGCTGGCAGTATATTAAGTGGCACATTTAAAGATGCTGAATCGCAGTCATTCATTTTTTTTGGGGGGGGGGAGCTCAGGTTTTTTTTCTTCACACTTGGACATCAATCACAGCCATTGAAGCTGACAGCTGTCTTTTAGCTGAATACAGCGTCATTATTCTTGTTTTATGACCACTTTTAAAAACACTAACAGCCACTCTCTTTTTTTTTTTTTAATATATAATATATGTCTGTCTTATGGCACCATTCTTCACCTTTGTTGTAAAACACGATTTGAGGTTTCTACACGCCTTGGCTTCTAAATTGAAATAACAATCACCCTGTAATGCCATCTAGTGTCGAAATGTGAGCAACGACTGAGAGCAATGTGCCCAGTGCAGAGGTCTTCAGGGGTTCAAATTAATCAACCCAACCCAACCACGAACCGACAATCATTTACCCTACCTGACCCGATGTAAAAGTCCTTGTTATTAGACCCGGATCGGACCCAGCCCGAAAAAACAGTGGAACGTTTTCCTTTCCCCAACTTAGAAAACCCATTTGGACCGGGTCAGGTCTCGGGTCCTCAGGTCCAAGTAGACCCATGAAGACCTCTAGTCCAGTGGCCCAGAAATGCCAAGAGTGACTCACAGATTCAGCCCGCTGTACCCACTCTACCACAGCACTGGACATAATTAGTAAACACTAGACATTAACTTGGCACTTGCTGTTGACATTGGAACAGCTTTCAATGGCTGAGAGAAAAGCAGTTATCCAAGAAAGTGTTTCAACCACCCAGGCTCTTTGAAAGATTGTCATGTTTAATGAACTATTTGTCATTAAATATGTTGTAATTTGCTGTTTTAATATTAGGCCAGATATGAATCATATATTTTAATAAGGTGGGAATGCTGTGACTGATGTAAGCAGAATTATTCTCATGAATACTGCCACCTTCCAAGCAATAATCTAATTACCTTGGCTGTGTAGCGCTCCTGCAGTGTATTGCATTGATTTAATTATTGGGGTCTAATAAACTGATCTGAACAGCAGCAGATCTAAATTACCCCACCATTCAAATAATACCCAAAAATAAGACTATAATGAAATGTTGGATTTGATTTTAGAAGCTTTTTCACTTTATTAACTATTGAATCAATGTTGGTATTTACATCAGCCTTCATTTAAATCAATCAAATTGACCCCAGTGTGTCTAAAACCTAACTGCAATCATAAATTGGACATACTTTTATTTTATTGAATGCTGAAAAACTATACAAATCCAATGACTGACAGAATAGACACTTGCAGAGAATGATTTGATGTAAATCTTAGAAGCCTACAGAGATTTCTGCACACCTATTAATCCTGCTGGATAAGAAAGACACTGACCACCAGCATCAAAACTGTGGAACCTTAGCATCCAAATTATATATAACATGAATACATACTGTATGAAATAACAAACCATGCTCATTGTAAATGACCTTTTCTGCATATATTGTTCAATATAGGCTCTTGTTGAAGACTGCATTATGTCTTCACAGCAAGAACCATGCACAAATGGGTTGTTACAAGGTTTAATAATAGTGTAGCTTTAAACCTGTCCTAGTAACTAGTAGTTTAGAAAGTGCAAGATGATTTAAAGATCATAAAAATAAAACTGCAATTGTAGCCTACCTTTATTTCATACACCCTAGGAAGACCTCTAATCTGGCAATCATTAGAAAGTTCTTAGGTGTGTGGGTGTGGATTCAGGGCTATAAGCAGATAATGCTACATTCCAGTTTACTAGCTAGTGTAAGAAGTGTGAACTCTCATGATGTATTATGAAGAATTAAGGAAGGACTTACAAGAGTAACAATCAAAAGGCAATGGTTTGGGGACACAGTCAGCAACCTACAAAAGAAAGTGTGGGTTAGAGGCTCATAAAAGCCTTAATATTTATTTTTTCCATGGATGGAGTCCCAGTTTCTATATACCTCAGAGGTTGAATAGCATTCTACAGGCATTTGTGAACTGCCAAGTGCAGTCAGTTATGAAAAATTATTAGGTGACTCATCTCTGTTGTCCACACAGAATAGCATGAATAAAATCTGCATTTTTAGAGGCATGTTATCAGTATTAATAAAAGCACTGACTCACACTGTAAAACCAAATGTATACCATATATATATATATATATATATATATATATATATATATATATATATATATATATATATGTGTGTGTGTGTGTGTGTATACACACACATTTGTATTGTTGTATTGTTATTTTATTGAATATGGTCTACTTATGTCTCTCTTTGTATTAGTGCTTGTACAACTGAGATGTACCGATGGATAAAATAAAATAAACTAGTTTTTAAACACATGTTTACTGTAATAATTGTTTGTGTTGCAACAATAAACATCACAACTTATGATATATGAATAGTAATGTATATGTGAAGATTTCTCTTTTTCTTAAACATTTGGTTTAACAGTGAATACCAGCCCCTTCTTAAACAGTGCAAAATCAACGGACGCTCCACTGTCATGCAAAACAAGTAAACCAATGCTGTAATGGTGATATATACAGTACTGGGCAACACAATATATATTAGAAATATAGTATCCAGCAGCCCAAATATTTCAATTCTCTGCATTTTCTATTGTCCTGGGTCCACAGTGCATCACTTGCTGCATGTTTATACAGCACAGTGCTTACAGAAGCTTCCTTTAACCTGCATGACTCCTACAAGCAGCGCGCGGCCCCTGCTTGTAAGAAAATCTGTTGCAAATTAGAATTCTTCCGCTTGGGTACAAACAATCAAGCAGAATTTTTTTAACCTTCAGCCAAGTGCGCATCCAGCCTGAAATTATTGATAGCCCATCAGCGATGATCAAGATGAAGGGGCTGGAGGAAGAGGCGCATTTTTACGATAGAGCCATTGAACAGATAACAAGACTTGAAAGGCTGCGTCCGCTCAGCTAGCATGGTCAAGAAGCTCAGCTGCAGGAGGGAAATCAAACTGTTAAGTCACGGCTGCCCTCCAATCAGTCACAGGGGTAATGATCTTTGCCTTCAGCTGGGTTATATGTCAGCAAATATGCATCTGTCAGAGACTTAAGCCCCAGCGCATTGTTATCATAGAGCCAGAGCGTGACATATGGGGCTCATAGCACAGTGAAATAAATCTCACAGGTAAACTGGATTTTAATACTGAAGAGTTTAATGTGAGTCCCAGGAGAGTGTTCTGTATATGCCAGTGATCGGGTCCTGTGTCATATTTCATACCGGAAGGACAAAATGGGTTTAGAGAGACTTTTGGGTAACACTTTAGTTTAGGGATCAGATGGAAGTGATTATAAACATGTTATTAATTGTGCTATTAACAATTATAGAATCCAATTTGAAATAATAAGACTATTATTCACATTGGTCATTTTTCTTGCTATTGTTTATACTCGCTTATAACGGATATAGTCTGTCTGTCTGTCTTTTCAGGTCTGTTTGTCTTTATATGCCTATGTATGTCTGTCTTTATATGACTGTCCCAGCAGTTGTATGGGGTTGCTTTGCTTTTGCAAAACAGTTGGTAACCACTTATATTGGATCCCTAAACTAAAGTGTTACCGACTTTTGTATAAATACATAATACATGAGCAAGTAGAATCTTTGATATATTGTCAGACTTGATTAATTAATTTCCCAATGATTAATGTGTATAATCTGATATTAAAAAGTACATTTGATAAAACTTACTAAAACTGCATTCTGCCTTACACATTTAAAAATGAGTGCAGCGCAATATCAAATTCTATACACAGATAGAAGACAGACACAGACGAGAACACAGTATGCATTCACTAGTGATGGTCACTTTTCTTCAGACATGTTCTTTAAAGTAATATTTAGATTACAGAATGACGTTACTAAACTGACCACAATGCCAGCCAATATTGCGGCACCACTTGTTTTAGATATTAGATATTGACATGAAAAGTAAAACCTTATTATTTTTTATGCTCCAGATGGGTCACAGTTCTTTTTTTGTTTGTTTACTATATTGTGAAATATCAATCCAAATTATTCCAAACCACTCTGTTTTATTTCTGTGTCTCGATGTCTAAAGTCCTTAAACATTTTAACTTCTAGTTTTGATTGGGTGTTTTGAATTATTGGATGTACAATTAATGGGGGTATAAACCTTTCACCAAATTATCAAGTCATTTTAAATTTGTGAGTATAAGGTGTTATAAATACCAATGTGAGGAAATTATCTTTTTTATTATACTGTATGTTGTGTGTGTGTGTTTTTTTTTTTTTTTATTGCACAGAAAACAAATTGCATAGGGGAGGCAGCATTTTAGCTTGTAATGATTTTATATTGTATTTTGACTAATTGTTAACAATTTCGTATGCTATATAAACAAGCCGTTTCTATCAAACAAACAAAAGAAATCAACTTTCAGTCTGGTGAAGCTGGGCAAAGCTGTGTGGCGTGCTGTCAACTTATCTGTTCCTTGTGCCCGAGCGAGCACCAATCACTGTCTTCACTATGGACTGACTTATGTTTTCACTATTTTCTTTGTATTGTTTTAACTATGCTGTTTCACTATAGATTGACTTATGCTTTCAATATTCTGTTTTCACTGTATAGAGATTTACTTTTATGTTTTTACTTGATATTGTGTTTGATATATATATATATATATATATATATATATATATATATATATATATATATATATATATATATATATATATATATATATATATATATAAATATGCACTCATGGTCTTGAGGATGCTTCTCACTGCACATTGACTCAATGTTGATGATATATTAAGGGTTTTTAGTGTCGGCTTTAAGGACTGTTTATCTATGTTGCTTTACTACACCGACTAGCATGTGTTAAATCTATATTAAGCTGTTATTAATGCTATACACGAATCAAATCCTTCAGATTCCTTTGCATTATGATATTAATTGGGTGTAGCTGAATATTTACTGAGCTGTCAATACTGCTATGCACTTATTGCACTTTGCTCTTTACTGCACTTTGAGATTTTGCTGTTCTATCATATTAAAGTGTGTGCATTTAAATAAGAGTATTGATATAATTCTTGCACTTGGCATTTTATCTACATAGTCCTTGTTGGTGTTTTAAGGGAATAACTATTAAACACTACATGATCTTGGATGTTACTATTAAACCAACCTAGTGTCTTGTTTCTATTATTGGATCGTATTAATTGTGCACAACTACTGCCTCCAGTTGCCTTAATATCAATGCTCTGAATTGCTGCCGTTTACCTTACTTGAATTGCACAATACACATTCTGAACTTTTTCTTCTCATTTATTGGAGCATTTTGAACTGCTTATATGTCTGTGCCTTTCATTTAATTGAAGGGGATCTGTGTGTGTGTGTGTGTGTGTGTGTGTGTGTGGTGGGGGGAGGGGGGGGGTCTTTGATTGGGTTTAATATTCAATTTCCCTTATATAATTATAACATCTAGTAAGGGTGGCGCAGTCAACTATATTATCATATAAGACCTGTAGTTGAATCAGGTACGTTGACGGGCGCTATATTTGTAATGGGTTTCTAGAAATCAACATTTCAAACACTGCGGCTCATGTTTCCTTAGCTTTGCTGCTTTGTTTTTGAATAATTGATTGGCATTTGTGGTTTTATTTTTAAAAGTATCAATGATACAAGATGGTGCCTTTATTAATATGTTTTTAATGGCACTGAAAAACACATTAGCATTAATCCTTTTTCTTGTACAGTAAATACAATGTAATGCCCAAGTTACATAATAGAACCTATTTTTTAACTTCTCCAGAGACATAGGAAAATATTGTGTGATACTGAGGTTTCCCACTTGAAATGTGCACCAACCCGAACCCTGTATATCCAGATGTTCTGAAACTGTGCACCCTAAATGAATGCTTTGCAATTAGTAGCACCTTCTCCAAACAATTATACAGTACACAACTTAATTGACCATAGAAATGTATTGATTAAAGTATTTTAAAGTATTTTTTAAAATATTTTTTTTGCTGGTAAAGAAATCTTTCTAAGACAGCATGGTGCTTGCAGGGGAAAATGCTACTAATTAACAAGGGAATGCACATGAATGTGGTTTTTGAAGAATATATACATCTGACCAATGTTAAAAGGTCACACTCTGTCCTTGTTTGCTCTAGTATTTGTTCCTTTATAAAATAATTAGGATCTTGATAATTAAGCCCTGTAAGAATTTTACATTTTTGTGACATCAATCTGTGTTTTGTATTTTTCCCCTTTAATCTTTCATCCCTTAAATATTAATTTCATTCCACTTTTACATTTTTAATCATTGCTTGTTTTTTTCTTCTGTTCCTTAAACTCTTTTATGTTTGTAAGATGTTTCTGCTATATATAAAATACATTTTTTATATTATTTTCCCTCTTATGCTTAGATTTCTCAAAGAGAACTCATTCCAACCACATAGTGCCCCAGCAGTGGAAGGAAGGGGAAACAGAGATAATCTATCACTGGCATCAGATAATATACAAAATAAACTCAAGAATCTGTAGAAAAGTTCAAAGTACTGGTCAAATTTGACCACCAATTTGGCAAGATTGACATAATGTAATTTTACAACTATAAGACGCACCATTTTACAAACTTTATTACACTATCTGTCTGTTGTACAGAGGTTTGCATTGTATACAAGGTGTGAAGTATACTAGGGTTAAAATATTCTACATAAGAGGTGCGAGTAATACAAGAGTTGTTTGTCATATAGAGACTTATGCATGTTCTACATGAAGTCTGCAAATTATGATAGGTTATTAAAAGGCACCCTTGGCAAGAGACTGCCAAAATAATTTGAATTTCTGTTTTAGTTTCCCTTAGTTGTGTCAGTATTAGCAAGAGACAAGAAGAAGTAACATTTACAAAGCGGAGAGGAAACAGCTTTGGTTTTTACACAATTGAGGTATATAAAAGTACGGATAAGGAAAGGGTAGATTGTGGATAATATCCTGTTTTTAGACATTTCAGACATTACCTCTTTACATTTGTCAAGTACGGAGAGATGAAAAAGGTGATTATCTGTTGAAGACAAAATCACTTTTTTTTTTTTTTTTTTTTTTTTTTAAGCTGAAAGTGGTTTCTTCGCTCTGTCTCAGTAAGGAAATGCATTTGCTTAATTGCTTCCTCATTAAGAACTCATAAATTAGGAAAGCCCTCTTCATTATATGTCAGATGTTAAAAAATAAGTTATAATGTGTTATTATACAGAGCAAGCACAGTGCCAGTCTCATTTGCAGGCAGATTTTTTTCTGTATATATTTGGGGCACTTATTTTCTTCTTTATCATAATCTTATACCACATTTTGTATTGCTGCCTGGATAGCTTTGGAATGTTTTGTACCCTCTGTTATATCACTCAAAGATCCCCCACGGACATAGCAAAGCCCCAGTGTGTGTAGAACAGGGGATAACAGGACTGATGGCAATGGCAGAGATGGATTCATCGTTCCAGAAGCTCAGTTATTGTTCCATTCAGGCAGTACTTAGAAATGTGTACCTATTTCTGCTGACAGTTCTGCGGCATGATCCATAGCTACCAACCCACCATTATAAAAAAACACGGTTGTGGTTTCTCGTTTCACAGAGAACGTGTTCGGATTGTTTTTACCTTTTTCATGGCCTTTTCTAACTCTGAAAATCTTACATTGATCGTACATGTTCAAAATGTGGGGAAACCCTTCATGACAGTAACTTTAGACAGCCTATGAAATCTTTTTGAACTTCTATTTTTCTCTTTTTGGGGACCACAAGAATGGTTGAATTTCTTTATCTAACACAGTTGCTTAGTAACGGGGTGGGTGTTTTTTTTTTTTTTACCTGTGATTAAAATTTAAAAAATAAGTGTGCTAATGACTTCTGGCTTTGTAAAGTCCCCCCCCCCCCCCCCCCCCCCCTTCATCTTCCCCCCCCCCCCCATGTCTGTAAATGAGATAGTTCCGATCTATGTGTGCAACAATGTTGATCAGTTGAAATTTTTAGAAGAAAAAAAGTATTTTCATAACAGCTTGTTAATTGTTTAGTGCAGACTACTGCTATAAAAAGAGTTGGATTGAAGTTGGAATTATAAGGTCACCTCTGATGTTAATTTGCTCCAGCTAATTAGAAATTTCAGATTTTTGGTTTTGAGAGTGAATCCATTTGAAAGAGTTAAATTAGATTTGACTTCAAAGGAAAACACCACTAGCTCAGTTTGTATTTGCACACCACTAAATCCTCAGTAAATACATAGGCGTGCTAAAAACACAATAACATACTGCTTAATTTAACGAAATCTTTTGCAAATTAACAAGGACTACTGATGTGGCAGAGTAAATATGGATGTGTTAATTAGTAATTTCAGCGCTGAATCCAGTGTATACTGAGCATTAGTGAACAGGGACTGCATTTGTTCATTTTTCATGCTGTTCTTGGTGTTATGCTGTTTGTCACTAAAGCTAATTACCCTTTATAGTAGCTATGGAATGGCCATTAACCTTTGTCTTTGTTGAATAATTATGTTAAATATTCAAACAGTTCCTAAAATTAAGACATCAATGACATTGAATTAATTGAATGCTAGTTGATTTTGTAAAAATAAAATAATTCTTACTTTGTTTTACTAGATACAAAAAGATATGTTGACAAACAGCGTGGGTTACATTGAAATTATTGCTTGTATTATAAAAAAACAACTGTATCCTACTTAAATTAACCAGTGCAATTATATGTTTGTCTTAACAAAGCTACATTTGCATTATACTGACTTACAGTCAAACCTGCTTAATATTACTCTGGTTGAAATGATGATAATATCACTTTGTTTATTACAACACTCTGGTTAATATCACTCGCATTTACCAGTCATGCCACTCATTTCCAGCACACTTAATATCACTTTGAGAAATACAAACATAACATTAAAAGGTTTGCACATAAGAAAGTTGCTGTATACAGCATGCAGAACACTGTATACAGCATACATAGTTCTTACATTTTTAATATACTTTATATTGAAAAGTAATTCCATGAATGACCTTTATTGTATTGTGCCAACACTCTCCTCTTGTGTTACAATTCTTTGCTCGGCTGTTGGAGAACTCCTGCTAAGTGAAATCATCACTTTTGCTCAGTTCTTTTGAAGTGATATTAAAAGGTTTTGACTGTTTATTCTGATTTATTTTAGTAAATATAATCAAAATAATAGCATTGGTAATCGATTAGTGCAAGACATGAATCAATTAAACAACTTTGAATATTGTTGCTGAGTGAGAAGGTCTGTGTCTCTGTTTTTAATGTTTCAGGCCCCCTACAATACTGTGACACAGGAGCTTATGACCAAGGTGTCACATTCCTGTTGCTGCTGTCAAAGATGACCCCCCATGACAAAGAGCACTAGAACATGTTAAAGCACCATCTTCACTCATTCAGGTAGTGGTGGTAATATCTCTTTCTCATCTCTGCCTGTTGTAGTGGAAGCATATTTCATCACTGCCAAAATCCCTCTGCACTCCGCATGTCCCAGTCAAGCCTTTCAAACATTTAAATCCCATTAGTGACTGCCTGCCGGTAGAAGGGGGAGATTTAATTGGGAGTCAACCCACAACTCACACCTCAGCCAAAGCAACGAAGAATCCTACAATTTGAGCGTGATTAATAGAAAACTCTAACAGCTTGGAATAATTAGACTGCAGGAAGAAAAAAAAAGAGAGCAGCCTTTGTTCACCAAATTAGAAACAATATTTTTACAGTGCGCTCTGTTTTTGTAAGTATGTGACTAGATCAATATAATTAGTTAATATATGATGGTTTGTTAGCATGTATTATCTATGTTTGTTCGGGCATTAAGAGTGATTACCATAAAAAAAGACACAACAATACTGGTGGTCCTGTGGTTTTCAGATCGAACGTGATTTTTGAAAATCACAGACAGCTTGATCTGAAATATGGATTTGTTCAAATAACCTTGTGACATACATTCCTAGAAATTAACTCTGGACAGGAACTGCCTATTTCACCCTGTCTGATTTGCATACACTAATTGCCAGTTCCCGTTAACCAGTGTGTGGTCACCATTGTTGATAGTAAGAAAAGAGTCATAAATTTCAACTTTTATCAGGAGACTCCATTATTCAAACACAGCAGGAAACTGACAAGACAACTTTAAACTTGGTTTAAGCATCGGAACTGCCTGTTTCTTTCATTTATCATTTTAATGCTTTGTGGTAGTGGGTTAAAATTAGAATACACTGGCTTAGAAGAAAGAATGAAAAAATGAGTTACCTTCCAAAAAGACTTTTGGCCAAATTCAATTGGAGCAAAAAAAAAAAAAAAAAAACATGGAAAAAAAAAGAGCAATAATGTAATGCACACAGTTTGGTTTTAAGAGGCTTATTAGCTCACGTTGCATTTCACAGAAACACCATTTGGAAAAACAATATTTGAATTTTTTGCTTCCACATTTTGGTAGATGTGAGTCTGAATCTGTAGCAGCAGAATGCTTTACATAACTTGTTAATAACTGTAACTGTTATCACAGAACGTGCTGTATTTTACTATGGTATTCATTTTTGCTTATTTGTGGTACTGTTGTGTTTGTGATGTAACTATTGAATATATGCAATATAACACTATTGATTTTATTTTTTATTATTTTTGTGATGGATGATAATTGTACCGTATGTTGTCTTAGGTCAGGTCACCCTGTTTTGACCTTTTTAAATACAGAAATTGAATGATTTATTAATTCTGTGCCCTACAGTGGAGTTTCAGGTCATATTTTAACCTCCAGCCACTGCAGGTAGGAGTTATTTCATTCAAAAAGAGCCTGGGTGCCATCAGCTGATACTACCTTCAGGGAATGCAAACCAACTGGTAATCCAACACAATCCGGGTTCTAACGAACTGCACGCACAGAACTATGTCAGAGTGGAGCAACCCAGGAATCACATTTTACTAATAAAACTGAAAATGATTGTGGGGAAACTGCAGCTTTAAACCTGCAATTAAAAATCTTGCACTTGTAAGTCTTTCTAAATGAGAGATGCCAGATTTCAAACACTAGAGGCTGAGGTCTCCACAGACCTAGTTACACCAGGTGGGCAGTGCCTTTGTTGTGTGCTTCTTATACTTTCTTGCCAGTGCTCTTCAAACCTTCCCCAGGGGAATCCCTCTCTTGTAGGATGTGATAGGGAATTTCGTGACCACCAGTCCCAGGCTGATTGAGAAATTACAGACAGAGAGGCTCATTATTGCTGAAGGTGAGAGTGGTTCTGGTGCACTAAGCTGTGATTACCACACCATGTTGATCATTTCAGTAGTTAGAGACGTGCTAACAGAGTCGTTTCATTTGTGTAGACTGCGTAGAGTTTGGAACTTACTGGTGCGTAGAAATTGCAAATCATTTGCTATCCATATCCAAACGTCTCTGCTTCTGAGATTGAAACACTATAAAGCTAGCCTCGTGAGAAGAGGTACCTTTGAGCACTAATGAATTCTCTTGCTTCAACATCGTTCAAGTTTTACCTTTAATTGAGTAAAGTTGTGGATGTCATTTTTAATTGAATGCAGAATGCAATGCAAGTCTCCAGGTGGTTGAGCTTGGATTCAAACCCAATTATCAAATTGATCTAAATGGTGTTGAATCTAAATATTGCCATTGATTAAATCATTAAAAGAAGGGAGTTTTGAGAATTCAACATCTCAAGGCAACTCAAAGGGCACCAGGGTTAATAGACTAATTGCTAGTATGTCTTATACTACAAAAGACTTGTTTATCTTGGGACTTAAGGTAACTGATGCTTACGGTTCCTGACTGTATCCTGTCAAGGCTTTTTATAATGACATAATTTTTTTCAACATTTTACATTACAAAATAAAAACATTGTTTATATTTATAATGATGTTCAGTTCAGAATTGTCAATTAACAAAAAATTACTGAATAACTATTGAATTGAAAGTGAAGACATCATTAATATTGTTGTTTGATTATATGCTTTTAAGAGTATTTCTACCTCTAATTATCACTTAGTTCCTGCATAACAACAAGATAACCAGGCAACGTATTTCCTTTAGTCAGTGTCCTGCAAGTGAAGTGATACCACAGAAAATGTAAACACTGTAGGGTAATATATATATATATATATATATATATATATATATATATATATATATATATATATTATATATATATAGACGCACTATATACAACTCAGTGTCAGTTGCGTTTTACCGTCCTTGTTTAAAGGAACAAATCAATTTCCATTTATATATGTAACAAATTAATGCACTTCCCTGTCACAAGAGATTTCAGACACCAGTTTCCTGATACAAAGCGCCCATTTCTTCAATGTTATAATTTATTTGTTTATCCGTCACAGCGCTGGTTTATTTATTTATTTATTTTATCCCTATTCAGTCTCTTTATTGTGCAGCTATACAGCATTTCCTCCAATTTCACATGACAAAAATGCAGCAGAAACAAAGCGAACAAGACCAGCTACTGTAATGTAAAACAGTAAAAAAAACAGTTTTTTCATCTACAATGTACAACACACACACACTACACACACACACACATATACACACATATATATATATATATATATATATATATATATATATATATATATATATATATATATATATATATATATATATATAGTACTCATCTTCCTTTTATAAATTCCTGTATTTAGTTATTTTAGTTATTCTAATTAGTATGTTGGCTGGCTTTGATTACAACTTAATTAAAGGATGTGTTATTAGTACCAGTATATGTGATCACATTTGTATGCCTTTATGTGTTTATGTGTTGTATCCTCATACAGGTAAGCATTTGGTAGTTCATAAGTGGAACAATATTTAACCAGTTACTCAGCAATTACATGAGAACAACATCAGATTTGATCCAGCTACTCAATAGAACAACACACAGTGTGTGTTAAATAACACAGATGCTGATAACTGACTATGATGCTACATACCACTGTGCTATGCTGTATGTAGGTGGTTGGTTTGTAGATCTCAGAAGTAATTCAGTCTGACACAATAATTAAATAAGGAAGCAGTTTCCTTATACCATTTCCTGAGTATTTTCTCTATTTATCATCGTTTTCTTCTTTGTATTCCTCTCCGGTTTTTATAAATAATATAGAGATAAATAAGTTAAATGAATGCAATTACATTTTACAGAAAGAAACTGAATTTGTACATTAATTTTAATAGCAAAGTTTATATTGAGCGCTTTCAGAGTGTCCAAATAATTGCATTCAGGTTTTTTTTTTTTTTTTTCTGTTTACAATGCCTCTTTCTTTATTTGCATTCTCTTTACATAATGAAAGTGATAGGTAAAGCTTGTCACCTTAAATCTAGCTCTTAACAGTTCCATTCATTACCAAACACAATTTATTATGCTGAAGTACATGTAAGTAGTTTACAGAAATCTTGTTAAACAATGATTTATCAACCATTTAAAACATGCAAATGCTTATTCCAGCAATTGTAGCCCTAGACATTTTTCAGGACACAACACTTCTTATGAATAGCTTTGCATTATACACATCTGACCTTCAAACTGTTTTTTGGTAGTCTAGTAAAAGGATTTAAAAAGTAAAAAAAAAAAAATGTAATTATTATTTTTCTCCCAAGAGGGCTTTAAACATATTGCTGCTTAGCACTGCCTTTTGAAAATAAAATATTAGTAATAAATAAACTTACTTTAAGTGATATATTTAGCCATTTTGTTTAACTTAAATTGCATGAATAAATCTGCAAGTAATTTGGAGATACAAAACGATCTTTATCCAGATCCCCTGCTATTATTACATTGGAGTGGGCATCAATGAAACAGAGTCAAAAGTACACCCTATAAAAATTAAATTAAATAAAATGAGACCACTGATTGTTAACATTGATAGGAGAGGTAAAGGCACCGAAGTATTGCTTAGATACTGTCGATGACTGTATTGAATGAATCAATATGGATTACATTTATAATTGTTTCATAATTTCTTCTTCTTCTTCTTCTTCTTCTTCTTCTTCTTCTTCTTCTTCTTCTTCTTCTTCTTCTTCTTCTTCTTCTTCTTCTTCTTCTTCTGTTTCTTCAGTTGTCACTGTAGAGCTTATTTCCTGCACATGTGATTTAGCAACTTTGCTATAATGTCAGTTGCTAGTTGAGCTCTTTCAGTTTATATAATCTCTACAAATATAATTACACAGTTAGTAAATGCAACCCAACAGTTCTAGCTGTATGTAAGTTTATTGTACATTTATTTGTTTTATGTTCTTTTACTAAAACCTTTTGGCATAATGTCAGATTTTATTTATGTATGTATTTATTTATTTTATTAATATTTTTTTTAATCCTAGACCATTTAAATGGTCCATCTCCAAAGTGTTGAGATACACGTTCAGAAATGAAAATAAGAGGTACAGTTTACTGTTAATTTACTCATTCTTTTGGCGATTTTTTAAAACTTCTTCTTCTTCTTCTTCTTCTTCTTCTTCTTCTTCTTCTTCTAGAAGTAGTTGTCACTTTGCCTTCTTTTTTCAATTGTTCATCTTGCTGTCTTCATTATCTAAACCCTTATCAACCACCTGTAAATGTTCTGCAGGACACAAAATCACCAGGGACCACATTTAGAAAATCTTCAGGACTAGTTCTCTTCTGCCATCCAGTGGCCAATATTAAAAACTGCACAGATTATTTCTACTGCCACATTTCCAACTGCACCATGAAACTAGTCTGTAAAAGTCATCTTGTGCTATTCTCGAACAAGGGCACAGCACAAGAGTCAATGATAAACCTGTATGCATCACATTTTTCTATAATTGCTATTTTGAACCAACCTCCATCTCCAATATTTTCCTGACAGTACAATATATTCACAGCCCTCACGTTCCAGCTATGTTTTTTTCTGCAGGTTTTAGAACGTGCCTCTTGCGTCCTTCTCATTAGACATGCACAAGGTAATTTCCCCCTTCAGTGCAAGCTGGAGAGACAGTTAGAGTTGTGGGCTGGCAGACAGGGTTGTGGGCTGATTGCAAAAATCGATCTGCTGCAGATGGAAATGAGTCTGAATTCAAATAGCTTTCAAGTCAATTCTAGTGGCAGATGGTTTGCTGAGACTCACAAACATCCTGCTTCAGCTGTGGTGTAGATCTTTATCTGAACTTCATTGGCACTTTGACTCCAGTGAAGCCCTGACTCCCTATAAACAGCAAGTAGGGTTACTTAGGAACTTAACAACATTAGAAAATGTATGAACGAAAAGAGGCCATTTGGCTCAACCAGTTCCTAGTAGCTGGTTGATCACAATAGGCTATCAAGTTGGATCTTAAAAGGTCCAGATCATCAGCATGACTAAGTTTCTCCGTTACAAGAATCACATGGAAACAAACTTAGGACAGAGTAGAAGACACATCTTTGCAAGGCATGTGGTGAGGGTTATGGGTTGGGTTACCTGTACCATTGTGACAAACTGCTAATGTCTAAGAGCTTGCAAGAAACAATGTGGTATCGGTCCCCCCCCCCCTCCAACAGTCTATCTCTAACAGAGGTAAGAAATGTTACACAGAATAAAGGTGGTATTTTTACATTCACTAGGGGCAGAGTCTGCTGTACCAGGTGTACTAGACTGACACAATCCTGTGAGCTCCACTGTGGCCGCAGGGCTGCTTTAAATTGTTTTAGAAAGTCACCAGGATGTAATATGAATTGGATCTGTGCTTCTCTTCCTGATGAACTGCAACAAGAACAACAACCTGGAAAAAAAAGTGCACAAAATGGTAAACAGTGTTAGAAAAAGCCATTATTAAACAAGAGATTACTGCCGAATTTAGCCAGCTATGCTGTTATCAGATTATACATAGCTATACCACGAATGTGCCAGCAGAGGGAGTCTACATGACTAGCCACACAATACATGTACAAGGTAAGGCTGGCATTTAACTTTAAAACGTAGGTGTGAGTACAGTAAAATCTAAACAATGGAATTCAAACAGAAACAGAAAAAAATATAATATATATATATATATATATATATATATATATATATATATATATATATATATATATATAGATATATATATATATTCAATTAGATATTTTTACAAGAAATCACTGGGGTTTTTTCCATTACTACGTCACAGTATATGTGAAACGTTTTGTTTTCAGTCGAGCTTTTGGTTGGGCAGGTTGTTCTACCAGAGCTATGCAAATTGTGTCATAAATAGATTTAAAGTTCTCATGCTAATCCAGTTGCCTAGGTGACAAGTTTGCATTGCTGTCATGTTGCAGCTATCTGTCCTGACTAAGCACTATTCTTACTGTTGCAAATCCCTTGAGATATTTCTTTTCAGATTTAGACACTCTAAAGGCACAGTTAAAAAATATATTATTTATTGTATGTGTAATAGATTAGGAAAATTATACTGTCAAAAAGTGATATCCTGATAAGAATATAAGGAGGATTTTCATGAAATCTTGCACACACTGCTGATATGAGCAGTCTTTTTTTGTTGTTTTTTTTTTTGTTTTTTTTAAATCCGTAAATAAATTCTCACACGTCCATTTCCAAACGTTGTAGGTGAGCTTTAACAACTAGCGCTGCTTCTTATTTATTGCCATGAATTACAAATTAAAAACAGTTATCGTGGTCTTTTTGTTTAGTCTTCCTTCGACGCAAGAGGGCAGAAGCGGAGAAACCTCGCAGTTTATGGGAGGAGACAGCAGCAGCTGGTAACGGGGCTGAGCAAAGCCAGCCCGGTGACAGATTGTGAGTCTGACAAAGTAGTTAGAGCAACAAAGCGGAAAGTGCGGGGATCGGCCAAACCTGACAGCTGGGAGGTGTGCTAGACAATGCTCGATTAGTTTGTAATACCTACTTAACTGTGTTTACAAGTGGCAGGCTGGGGAAGATAGATCGCGTCCAAAAATTAAAATATACGCAATGGATGGCTCCCGAAGATGACACAGAGCGCAGAGCGAAGGTAGTTTAGAAGTAAAGTATTTTCCAACACACAGGAAGGAAAGGAAAAAAGGGCTGGATATATAGACCGGGGCCACAAAGCACCCTCCCAGTCTGAATCAGCCAAAAAGAACAGCTGCAGGCTTCTTATCCACAGCAGGCCAGCGAAATAGCCAAAAAAAAGGCAGAAGCACGAAACGGAGGACGATAAGAAGAGTTAAGTTGGATGCGCGTTTAAAAAAAGTGCCTGAGTGATTTGACTACGAGTGTTGCATTATAAACAAAACTTGACGTGCTTTTTTTTGGGGGGGGGTGGGTGGGTCTGTCACTAGCAACTATTTTAATCGTTAAATATTGACTATTTTAAACAAAAGCAATAATCTTTTGGCACCCATGGCAGCCGAAGCACTTGAAAGTCAGGCAGTGGTAGGTGATATTGGATTGACTAAAAACATTTCGGAATCAGATTCAGACACACCCAGGCTAGTCGTTTCTCAGACAGTGGAACCGATGCCACCAGCAGCAACACTGACTCCAGATCAAGTCTCTGAATCGCCACTGCACAGGATGTCACCTGCATCAGTAAGTGCTGATGGTGCAGCTTTAGCGACTCCAACCAAAACAGCAGGTCCGCTACAGGAAGCTGCGGTCGTTAGGACCTCAACACCGGGTAGAAGTTATGAGCCGCTCTCCTCAGAACAGAATGGAAGGTGAGTGACAGATGTCTTCCTGTTCCATTCCCAAACTAATTTCGCAATGCAATACACCTGTCAGCAGTCGATCTAACCCCTCTTAAAAACAGCTGTTGTTAAATGTTGCATATGTTGTTGTAAACACAAAACAAGAAAGATATTCATTCTTCCATGTGTTCTCTTTCGGTATGTTTTGGGTATGGAGGTTGCCCAATAATAGTTGAAAACTCGGCCTTAGTATCATAATAGAACTTGCAAAGAAAGAAAATAACATTTAACATAACTTTTTTTTTCAAAGGCAATACTTAGTTCATCAAAATTAGTCAAGTTTACTTCTGGTGTCTTGGCTCAGATATAGATTGCAAAAAAAAAAAAAAACAATAATGTGCAGAACCTCATCAATTTTGAGGAGAACTAGTGTCCAGAGTGGGGTATTCCGAGACTGACTTGGGCAGCTGCAGTATTGTGGTGAGACAAGACAGTCAGACTTCTGTTTGAGTGTTTAGCAAACCTCAGCCTGACCTGTAGTGCCGTAATTGCAGGCCCTGTCTAGTTTAGGCTTGTAATACTGTACACTGAACATACTACACACAAAGCAGTCACTACCTGAGTCAGGTGCTGCAGTATGCTAATGTAATTAATTTCTTAAAATTAATTTATTCTCAAGCTGCAGCAAGTCTACTGAAAAGGTGTCCTTTTGCAAAAAAAAAAAAAAAAAAAAAAAAAAATAAAACACCTTTCACTAATTATAGGGTTTTTTTTTTGGGTGGGGTGGGTTTATACAGAGGCATCTTCATAGGCTAAATTAATTTACCATTTTGTTGGCACATATAATAGTTGAATTAATTGTTTTTCATCTAGGCAGGTATACTGTAGCAACTTTTTTTAAAGTATCCCAATTTTCATTTCATGCTCCTAAGCTTCTCTGTTCCCACAATAGCCTCAGTTCATGACATTGAGCGTTTTTACAAGAATAACATTTCTTTTGCCATTTTGGACAAGTCTCTTATCCCTGTATACTGTAAGCCAGCCTGCTTGTACCCTGCCTGTCCTGCCATTAACTCACTGCTAACCAGTCACATAGCCTAATGGACAACGAAAACATCGATCTGTAAGGACCATTATTGAGCTTCCTAGACAGTGGTGATTGATTCATTTTGTTTTCGGCAAAGCACAAGAGCACATATACTGCACAGAGGCTTCAGCATGCAAACACATTGATATTTAGGCTTGATTTGAATTAAAATCCTGACAAAAAATAGTGGAAAGGGAAACGATCTGCTCACTAACTAGCAAAACAGACTCCAAAAAAGACTCCTTGCTCCAAAAAAGACTCCTCAGGCTGGTTGTGAGGAAGCATATGAGTGTTGCACAGGCGTCAGTGCACAGTGCTTCTCCAATGAGCTTAAAGTATAAAGCATAAGGAAAATATAGATGATAAAACTTTTAACGGTTATTTGGGAGTCTGAAACTACACATTTTGAAGAGTAACCAAGTTAACCTTTTGCAGAGCTAGGAGATGTCTCCAGCGTGGCTCCTAAGAAACATGACCATGTCATTCTTACTGCCAGGAGGAAAGCGGGGTCAAAGGGTGAGCAGAGTGAGACATTTACATCCACTGCAATTAACTCCTAGTAAGAAATCTGGTAACAAGCTGACTTTGTAATTCCCTGCTCAGGATTAAATCATACCACTCATATCAAGTGGGCTTCTGTTACTGGCTTTCCCATTATGGGAAATGGGGGCAATGAGGGGAAATTTCCAGGAAGGAGCGTTATGTGGATAGACTGCAGTGTTTGTAGGAGATAGTTTAGTTTAGATAGATTAGTTTGAAATAACATATCACTGCAGTGTAGACAACATGGGCACAGGTTAAGTAACCTTTTTTGTTAACACTTAACAACTGTACAAAGTCACAGTATAAATACACAATCGAAATACAAATATGTAATGCAATTATAAATTTTGGGGATCGTTTCAAACAATTGGGTTCATTATCCCACATAGATTCATCGATACGCTATTTCACATCTAATATCACGGGTCAAAAATATGTCGTACACGGTTTTGCATTGTAGGAAAGAAGATCTGAAATTGTGAAGCTCTGTTCTGACAGGTCCTGCATATTATCCACCGGGATGGGTATGAACAAACATTACCGTGCCGCTTCTTAATGATAAACTAAGATATTACTTAACATAGCACTGGGACCTCCCAGGTAAAATAAATAAATAAATAAAACTAGCGCACAGGCTAGTATTACACTGCCAAACTGTATGCTGAAATATTTAACCAACAGTAATTTGAATACTCATGAAGTGTTGCTGTAGAGTATGGGAACTGCCCCATTTAGTTTTTTTTTGTTCTGCGGTCTACAGTAATGAAGTGAATGGGGAAATTCTTACAATAATCACTTTTTTTATATCTGTGATGGGCTTCACATTATACAGGATCCACAGACCAGATGCTGCACTGGGTTCAGTAACTGAGATGCTGGTCTGTTTCACACTACAGTAGTTCACTATTCCTCCTTATCTTAAACCCAAAGGGGCAAGCTTGCATTGCATGATACCCATAGGAGCAGGTCTTGCTTTCATGTTATTTCAAAATAATCCTAATTGTTTGTGATAAAACCTGGTAATGACATTCTTTGGTACTTGACTATCAGAATCTGAGGACACAGGTCACAAGAACATTACGGTCGCTGCTATAGTGATTAAAATGAATGCCTTGGCTGGTAATGAAGTGAGTTTAAACTCTTGCCTGGCTGTACATGGTACATGTTTTGAGTGGCATGTCAGATACAGATTGTGAAGGAAACGCCTTGTAATAATGCTGTAACTGCACCTAGTCTGTTACCTGTCAAGACAGATCTACTGCAAGAGCAACATGCACGTCTATAGTGAGTCCCAAAAGCGTTTTTGAAATCCTTTGTTTTCAACACATTGTTTTCATCACATTCTAAGAGAGTGACTCATTCTGTAGACATTCCATCCACCCTGGTGGTTTCAAAACAATTTGTTCTTCCTCTGTATTAAGAGTCCTGCATTCAACACAGTTGGCATGGGTGGGGTTGTCTGAAACCATAATGGTTGTGAGGATAAAAAAAATAAATAACGTGTAACTAAACTGATTGCACGAATGTGGGTCACTCTTTCTAGAGTCGAGGAGTGTTTTACTATTGTATTAATAAAAAAAAAATGTAAAAACTGTTTTGCAGTTCTATACAATTGAGGAAAATCAGGTTTGAGATTTAATAATAATAATAATAATAATAATAATAATAATAATGAAAATAAATATATTTTATTTTGTTGTGCTGCTGTATTTTAAAACATGTCAAAGCAGTCGCTATCACTTACAGGAAAGTTATACTAATATGGGGAACAGTATTACCTTGAATAAACCTCAGCTGAACTAAAAAATAGCAAACATACTGTAGCAGTTGATCACATTGGGTTTGGAACAAATATTGTACACTTTCACGGGTGCCCAGACACAGTGCAGACCCTACGGCAGTGCCGACGAACTGACCCTACAGCAGTGCTGACAAACTGACCCTACAGCAGAGCTGATGAACTGTTGGACCACAGTACTGGATTCACAGGGGGGTGGGGGGGAGACAGGTGGATTATACAGCTGTAGCCAAAAGTTTTGCATCACTATACTAAAATGTAATAACTGTATACTGTATTATATTCACAAATGTTGCTTCGTGAAGTTGTAAGAAACCCGCTGAATAATGTTACGTTAACATATTGGGATATGTACCTCTTTGTAGTTTTCCATGTACTTAACTACAACTGACAAAAATTTAAAAATTTAACATTTTGAAATCAAATCCTACTAAAATGTTTCATATTGTGTGTGGGTTTTTTTTTGTTTTGTTTTGTTTTTGTTTAAATTATGCCTCGATCCTAAAATTCTGGGTGAGCCTACATTTTTGGCCCTAGCTGAAGATCATTCCGGAAGGGTGTGATGGTGACATTAGTACTGTTGTTTCCTATGCAAATTATTTTCTTTGTGCTCCTTGATTCCAGCGGTTTTGTGTCCAGAAATATCATGGACAATCATGGGTGTTTTATAAATGCAGCTTGTTTCTTCCTTCTGAAGTGTTTTATCACAAAGAGGGCCTCATTTATGGGCATGATCAACACGCTACTTCACAGTTGTTCACATGACAGTCCCAAATTGAATGGAGAAGGAAGCTTTGGCTGTATGCAAGAGTCCATTTCTAACAGATTTCGTTTCTAACCTTTCGTTTGCATTGCAGCCTGCTCGAGAGGCAGGAGTCGGTTGCCACCACAGAGGCCAGGCTGAGGATGGAGGGTGTGGAGCTGAAAGAAGAATGGCAGGATGAAGATTTCCCAAGGTACTCAAACAATGAGGCTCCCTTGTCTTTCAGAACCACCCCTGGTTTTGTGTATAAACACTAAGCCATGCAGCACATGAAGATTGCAGTTTTCTCAGAGAAGTTAAACGGAAGTTCTGAGGTGAAGCAAAGTTCATCTACTGTCTCGTTTCTGAAACAGGTGCCTGTCCTTTGAGAAATGGTTTCTGTATCGCAGAATTATTTTTATTATGTATTCCATGACCACAAATACATATATGTCTGATGCCAAAATTCTACTGTATCTTTTATAGGTGTGTTAAACTATGCACAAACAACTTTCACAACCTTCCTAGGTTCCTGTGCTGTCATTTTTTTATCACCAAAATTAACCTTTTATGTAATGTAGTTTATTGCAGTAAGCTTAGTCATTAGTTAGCCCCTTATTCATTGGATAGCTACATAACTACAGTGATGGAAGGTAGGTCTGTGGTTGCATTATGCCACCTAGAAAAGAACCAGCATTATACTTGTCAGATTCTAACTTTTTCTTGCAAAAGAGGAGCCCTCTTTTTTATAACCTTTTCCTAAACTGCAGTGCTGCATGACAATGTATTGCTTACAATCTTATCTTCAGATAATTAAACAAATGGAGAACTCCACTTCCATACAGACAATTGTTCAAAAGCAGTACTCATTTCAGTAATTTTAAAATGAATATGGGTTCGATTAATTTTCCTAATTGTAGCGTAAGGAACACAGAGCCACTCGTGGTCTCGTGTTGAAGTGTTTTTCAGACACTTTCCCAGCTAACGGTTAGGCACAAGCAGGTATGATCCAAGTAATCCACTGATGTATTCAGCAGGTAAATACACTGTTTCTACTAGGAAAACAAGCAGACCTGTTGCTCATCTCAGGTCAAGTAATCCAGTATACAGCAGATGACACACCTGTATTTACTACTGCAACTAAAGGAGACACCCCCTCATAAAAAACAGCTGGTGTACAGTCACACCACAGCCATTCAGAGCTGTGATTATGGACAGGTTTTAGGATGGTTGTGAAAAGCTTCTATTGGGTTGTTGGGTTGGACTATAATAAAATACTTTTTTGTAACTCTCATTAATTGCAACGTTCTTCCTAGTTAGCCGTTCTTCCTCTTGGTCTGCTTTTCGTGTTTGTAATGAAGCCAGACCATGTTCTCTCCCACAATAAAAGGGGGTCTGAATTAAATGAATGTTCAGATGCCCAGCATTTCTTTGTCTACAGGAATAGAGAGGGACAAAACCTCTTGGTAGAAGTGTGGCACCAGTTCATTCTAGCTTTAGATGACTGTCAGAAACATGATTATCAATAATAATTTTTAAAAATATATGCTTTTTCTTCAATAATTGTGATCTAAACCACCAAACCTACTTTGAACTACTCTAACCTACCAGTAAAGTGGTGGCACAGGTTAGTTCGTTCATTTTATATAAGATGTATTAGAGAACTGGTTGTGATCAGACTTTGTTCTGGCTCTCATTAACTCCACGTTGTCAGGTTTGTATTCTATGCCTGGGTATGTGTTTGTTACTGACATGCAGTACGTTTTTCTGATTTCATAGGCCACTTCCAGAAGAGGAGGACATCCACATGGATGGGGAGCTTTTCACAGCCTGTGGGAGAGAAAGTCATCCTGGTAAGCGGGCAGAGGCAGTGATCTCTCCCTTGAACCCCTTAGAGTTGAGTTTCTGGATTGCAGCCACGGTACAAATCAATGGACAGCAACTTAATAAGACAATACATAAACACACAAAATACGAAAATCAACATTTTATTCAGTCACTGTTTGACCACTTCTGATCCTAATTTTGAATCATACTTCCTTTTTTGATCATGCAATATAATACGTTTTAAATAACCGTCAATAAGTATTACATGCAGTCATTCAAAAGCATTATATTTTCAGGTGGCACGTTATATCCCCTTCGGTCACTGTGTGCACACATATTAAAAATTCAATAAAATAAATTAAACATTTGTGACCGAAGGGGATATACAAAGTGCGTAATATACATGGATTGTAGTATACAGAGTAGTATGTTATATTCTATTTTTGATAAGGCTTTTTACAAGAGATGTTATGTATTTGTTTATTGTACTACTTTTATTTTCTAGTTCCACAGTCTTTTGAGGCGAACGGCGATAAGAAAGCCAGGAAGAAGCTAGTGGCCCCAAATATCAGTCTGACGCTGAATCGCAGCGATGGGTCCCTGCTGTCAGATGAGCTGGAGGAGAGCGGGGAGTTGGAGCTGGATGATATGGACACCCCCTCTGACAACAGCAATGAGTTTGAATGGGAAGGTAAGCACATTGCACAGTGTCTGAAGCATTCACTTCTAGACCAAGAGGAACTGGGTAGTCTGGTCCCTTTCTGCAGTGACAGTGACAGATTCTTTGCAGTACATAGTTATTGAGGTAAGAAATAAACCGCACACACACTCCGATATGTTTGGAAACTTGAACAGGTGTTTAGCCTGCTGCTTTGTATTGCAACAGTGCCAAAAAAGAAATACTTACTAATCAATTTTAAAGAAAACACTGTCATACTCAGTTTACTGAAGTATTGTAACAGTGCTTGATTGTGATGTTGGCTCTAGAGAAGACATTCTCATCTTGAGTGCAACATTGTCATGATGCCTTGCTTTATGTCAAGGCGTTGGTTAAGTTTTCTTAGCAAGAATAATAATTCTCTGGGATGAAACAATCCCCATTTAGCTAATGTTGAGACATTTGTAATAGCAATCTATTAAATGTGTGTTCTTGTTCTTCACTTCATTATTCAAGCTAGCTGTGCTGTGTCTGTTGGTATTTACAGCATTGACAATTCTCACATATATACCCCAGTGGACTAACATTAGTTTACCCTTTTAAGTTCTAAGTATTCATCACATGTTAAAAAGGATGTCTGTCTTGTTTTTGTGTTTCCAAATGCTGCTTTCTGCTCTCTATCCTGGAAGGATTGTTTCCATTCACTGCTTTGTCTTGGAAGCAGGCTTCAGGCAGGCAGTAGGTCTGTCTCCTGACTCTTATGTGGTAAGGTTCACAGAAGACAAATCTGTCTTTGTTTTGCTCACACAGAAATCAACCAAGCTTTGAAGAAGTGATTTGCTTTATTTTTAAGTGATTTTTTTTTTCTTCAATAAAATAAAGTCCAGTTACCTACATATACCCAGATTATATTCATTACCCCAGTCCTATTGTAATTATATGAATGCTATGTCATGTGAATTTGCTTGGATAAATTAATGTCACACCCTGAAAATCAAGATCATTTTTTTTTTTTTTTTTTAAAGTCACGGTTGGACCACTTCTGATCCTAATTTTAATTTTTTTTCCTTTGCTCATACAATCTGAAAGAACTTCTTTAATAATGCGCTTTAATGACCGTCAATAAAAAGGTTTATTAAAATACAAAAAATGTAAAAGCTTGACAATGTATAAAATTTGCACTTCTGAAATCAATGCTTTGTTAAAATCCACAGAGAAGGGTGCTGATACCCAAGTGAAATTGGAAACCATCCAAATTTGGATGAAAAGTGGTTTACAGTGAAAGACAAGTTACAAGCGAGACATTGTAGAGAATCACAACATTTGCTTAAGTGATGAGTCCATCTTTGGTCCCACTGAGGGGACAGACCATGCAGAGACGCTTGTACACCTAGCTGATCAAAGTAGGCTGCGGTGGGGGCATGGTCTAATTCTGTTTAAAACTTTGTAACATAGCTCAGTCAATTGAGTACTTTATAACAACTGAGTAAGTAATGTTTTGTGTACGTTTACTTGAATTTAAAAATAGACTTTGGTTGGATGATTCCAATATTTACTCAGAACTACTATTACTTATCAAATGTGCTTACTGACTAACGATAAAGGTCACGATTCTAAGCCCATTACCTGATATGGGACTCATCATTTCAGTGAACAAGGAACCCCCCCCTCCCCTGTAAATAGGGAATCATTTAAGACTCCCATTGCATAGCAGTTGAAGTCATTCCAGGTTTCATGTCTCAGACCGCTGTCTTCAACTGTACCCTGTGAAATGTGTGGGACCTGAAGTGGTTTCCATTAACTGATGGGGGAATTTTTCAGATGATCTTCCAAAGCCCAAGATGACTGAGGTTCTCCGAAAGGGCGTGGACTCGATCCAGGAGTACTCCTCCACGGGCAAGAGGGAGGAGGGGTGGCGCTGGCGAGTGTTCAGGATCGGAGATCAGGACCACAGAGTGGACATGAAGACGATCGAGCCCTACAAGAGGGTGATCAGTCACGGAGGTCAGTGATGAGGGGCAATTTATTTCTTCTATGGTTTAATTCAATGTGTAGAGGCTAGGGAATGACCATGGCTTTGCTATTAGACTACAGGGATGGTGAATTTGAACTGAAAGGCCTCTGCGTGCATTTTACAGAAGTATGGTGTCTTTAGGCAAGGCTTTAAAATATTTATTCATATTTGCAACATTACAAACGTTCCACCTACTTTTTTCTTTTCTGTTCTTTTTTTGGTGTTCTATATTGTAATTTGCCAACCACACTGATTCAGAACCTGTTTTAGACCCATTGTGTGAGGCTGTAGTTTCAACTTTTAAATCTATATTCTGGTACTTGAAAATTCTTCTAGTAAAAAGTAATGAACCAAAAGACAGTTATAGGGGGGACTTTTTTTTTGGCTTTTGGATAGAGGCCCAGAGACATCCTGTAGTTCAAAAAAAAGGTATTTTATTATAAATAAACAAAAATAAAGTGCACAAGGGCAAAATAACAGATACTCAAACACAAATAAAGCAAAAACAAAACTCACAAAAATAAAGTTTCCAGGCTGGGCAATGCCTTCACTGGATTTAGAAAATTCAAAAACCACAAAACAAACACCAACCTGCTTCCTCAGCTCCCTCCTCCCAAATGAGAAGCTGAGGCCTCCTTTTATATCAGGTGGCTGGGCGCTGATTGATCGTTAATCAACCTAATCAACTAATCAACCCCAGCCACCTGAACATAATAAACCCAGGCAGGCAGGGGAAGTTAACCCCATCCCTGCCAATTTTAAAGGGCAGAGCTTTGCTCTGCCACACACCTCCCCCCATGTACAACGTACACCGGCCGCAATCGGCCAACTCCCCCCTTCCCCCCCCCCCCCCCCCCTCCCCCCAAGAGTCCAATTATGTCCCTTGGGTGGGCTGTTATGGTGGGTGGTGGTGGGCGGGGTTGATGTCGGAGCCCCCAAGCCTTCTTTGGTTGAGGGGGCCCCGAATGTCCAAGGTAGCATGGGGACGGCGGCCCGGCTCCCTCTGGTGGCGGAGGCGGCGACGGCGGCCCGGCTCCCTCTGGTGGCGGAGGCGGCGACCCGGCTCCCTCTGGTGGCGGAGGCGGCGACGGCGGCCCGGCTCCCTCTGGTGGCGGAGGCGGCGACGGCGGCCCGGCTCCCTCTGGTGGCGGAGGCGGCGGCGGCGGCCCGGCTCCCTCTGGTGGCGGAGGCGGCGGCGGCGGCGCCCGGCTCCCTCTGGTGGCGGAGGCGGCGGCGGCGGCCCGGCTCCCTCTGGTGGCGGAGGCGGCGGCGGCGGCCCGGCTCCCTCTGGTGGCGGAGGCGGCGGCGGCGGCCCGGCTCCCTCTGGTGGCGGAGGCGGCGGCGGCGGCCCGGCTCCCTCTGGTGGCGGAGGCGGCGGCGGCGGCCCGGCTCCCTCTGGCTCTGAGAGCGGCGGCGGCTCCTCCCTCTCGGGCTCTGAGGGCGACGGCGGCTCCTCCTCCCTCTCTGGCTCTGGGAGCGACGGCGGCTCCTCACCCCTCTCTGGCTCTGGGAGCGACGGCGGCTCCTCACTCCTCTCTGGCTCTGGGAGTGACGGAGGCTCCTCCTCCCTCTCTGGCTCTGGGAGCGACAGCAGATCCTCCTCCCTCTCTGGCTCTGGGAGCGACAGCAGATCCTCCTCCCTCTCTGGCTCTGGGAGCGACAGCAGATCCTCCTCCCTCTCTGGCTCTGGGAGCGACAGCAGATCCTCCTCCCTCTCTGGCTCTGGGAGCGACAGCAGATCCTCCTCCCTCTCTGGCTCTGGGAGCGACAGCAGATCCTCCTCCCTCTCTGGCTCTGGGAGCGACGGCAGATCCTCCTCCCTCTCTGGCTCTGGGAGCGACGGCAGATCCTCCTCCCTCTCTGGCTCTGGGAGCGACGGCAGCTCCTCCTCCCTCTCTGGCTCTGGGAGCGACAGCAGATCCTCCTCCCTCTCTGGCTCTGGGAGCGACAGCAGATCCTCCTCCCTCTCTGGCTCTGGGAGCGACAGCAGATCCTCCTCCCTCTCTGGCTCTGGGAGTGACAGCAGATCCTCCTTCCTCTCTCTCTCTGGGAGCGACAGCAGATCCTCCTCCCTCTCTGGCTCTGGGAGCGACAGCAGATCCTCCTCCCTCTCTGGCTCTGGGAGCGACGGAGGCTCCTCCTCCCTCTCTGGCTCTGGGAGCGACAGCAGATCCTCCTCCCTCTCTGGCTCTGGGAGCGACGGCAGCTCCTCACCCCTCTCTGGCTCTGGGAGCGACGGCAGCTCCTCACCCCTCTCTGGCTCTGGGAGCGACGGCTCACCCCTCTCTGGCTCTCGGGAAGGCGGCTCACCTCTCTTTATTGGAGTGACCGGTGGATCTCCCATGTCTACCGCCAGGTAATTAACCACCATGAGAGCAACCTCTGGGAAGGATATTGGGTGGTGTTGTTCCTCCCACTGTTCCCACCTCTCCCCATCTCGACGCCACAGCGTGTTGATAACTATGGGGAGATCGTGGACGAGGTCTGCCTCAGGGTGCATCAACCAGTCCCAGATCTCCTGGGACGGTGGTGAAGGTGGTGGTGCTGGAGGTAGTGGGGTGGCCCCTGATGCCCGGGGTGAACACGGCACCTCTTCCTGGGCCTGGTTGTAGGGGCATCCTGCCCAGTTGTGGCCGTCCTCCTCACACCGGCCACACCAGTTTGCCGGTGGCACGTCTGGGCAGGACCGCCAACGATGGTCCTCCTTCCCGCACCAGGAACACCAGGGGAAGAGGCTGGCCGGGTCCTCCAGCGGTGGCTGCAGCAGCTTACATTTCTTCAGCTGCTGCTTTTCCCTGCCTTTGCCGCTGTCTGCTCTTCTTTCCCATTTTTTTTTTTTTTTTTCAAAAAAAAAAAAAAAATAATTATCCCAAAAATTCCACCAACAAAACAAAACAAAAATACTGCTCTGAGCCTCTAGGTGGCGCTATCCCACTTCTGACACCAAATGTGGCAGGCTGGCGAGTGGATAGAGGCCCAGAGACAGACTGCAGTTCAAAAAAATAACTATTTTATTATAAATAAACAAAAATAAAGTGCACAAGGGCAAAATAACAGATACTCAAACACAAATAAAGCAAAAACAAAACTCACAAAAATAAAGTTTCCAGGCTGGGCAATGCCTTCACTGGATTTAGAAAATTCAAAAAACCACAAAACAAACACCAACCTGCTTCCTCAGCTCCCTTCTCCCAAATGAGAAGCTGAGGCCTCCTTTTATATCAGGTGGCTGGGCGCTGATTGATCGTTAATCAACCTAATCAACTAATCAACCCCAGCCACCTGAACATAATAAACCCAGGCAGGCAGGGGAAGTTAACCCCATCCCTGCCAATTTAAAAGGGCAGAGCTTTGCTCTGCCACAGGGGGGACTTTTTTTTTCTTTTTCAGTGTGGGTCATCCTGTACTGAATAAAAAGGTGGTGGTTGCTGTAGTTCCTACTTCTTTTGTATTCAAGCTTTTCCCTGTTTACCCAGTATAAACTATTCGATTCCCCTGGTTTCCAGCTTGTACACTGTTTGACAGTGTTCCGATGGTATTTAACAATTATAGTTAGGGCTTCTGATTTTCGGTTTTAACCGATAAAACCTGATAAAGCACCCCCGATACAAAAACAATGAAATCGATGGATAGCCAATAAACACTGGAAAAACTGTGGAAATGGTTAATCAATTCACGTTGATTTTACCCGTTTTTCCAATTAAAATAATACCCTTTTTCCATAAAATAAAACCTACTACAAAAATAATAATAAATACATTTCCCAGTGCTGCTGGGCAATGTCCCGCCTTCCTGACTTGCATCTATCGTTGATTCGTTCTGAATACTTTAAACCCACCCCAACTACTGAGTGACTGAGTAATTAAGCTTTACCACCCTTAATACATCACTGCAAGAAAACATGTTAATAAGTTAACTAAACAAAGAAACGTGTCCCTCTATATTAATGTATATTTTAACTTGTATATCTTTTTTTTATTTCCTTGTATGCCACTTTAGACATCTGTTCAAGGATGTCTTTATGAAGCTGTAATTTGCACCATGAAAACTGTCCAAACTGCACTGTGCTTTCTGCTCTAGGTTACTATGGAGATGGCTTGAATGCCATCATCGTGTTTGCTGTGTGTTTCATGCCAGAGGGTAATCTGCCCAATTACAGATATATTATGGACAATCTTTTTAAGTAAGTGAACATTCATATTCATACAGGTTTTGATTGTGTCAGTGTGCTATTATTGAGCATCTTTCTTCAAACATGAGGGGGTTGATTTGAAGAGCAGCTCTAACCAGTGTTTTCCTTTTAGGTATGTAATTGGTACTCTAGAACTGCTGGTTGCTGAGAACTATATGATAGTGTATTTAAATGGTGCTACAACACGTCGAAAGATGCCAAGTTTGGGCTGGCTCCGGAAATGCTATCAGCAGATCGACAGGAGGTAAGGTCACCAGAAGAATGAACTTTTACTGGAACGTTAAAAAAAGAAATGTAGTTATAATGTTAGACAAGCAAATCGTCGTTACGACTACTTAAGAGCCAAAATGAAAAGTATGAGTTGTTTATTTCTTGGTTTTTAATTCTGTGGGTTTATTTGTTTGTTTGTTTGTTTTTTAGTAAAATGTAGGCCACCTTTGAGGAAAGATTGGTAGTTGTGTTATTTGTGTCAACTGAACTTAGAAAGTGCATTCTCATTGTAGGTTACGGAAAAACCTGAAATCCTTAATAATTGTTCACCCTTCCTGGTTTATCAGGACACTTCTGGCTGTCACACGGCCGTTCATAAGGTAAGTACTACAGTTGATCCTGTGTTGTAAAGACTGCTGAACGAGTAATAGCTGCATTGGAGTAGGATGATTAAGACAGGGTGTGTGTCGCTGTGGGATATCGCCACACCTCGGGTGTGTTGGGAGGCATTGTGAGGAGTTTCCGTGTGTTCTAATTTTTCTCGAGACATTGTGCTCGAGCCAAATGAAAAATGACCCTATGCATTTCAGGTTTCGATTGGCTCAGTTTATTTTACTTGACAAGACCCTCTTTTCATCTGAAGTCATGCAAATGAAGGGGAAAGGAGGAGGTTGATATGCAAATTAGCCATCCGTAGCGTTCTCATGCTGTTTTAGCAGACAGCTTGGGAAAATGTGTTTTCCATGTACAGAGAACAGGTACACCAGAGAATCTCACCTGGAAATCCATGGTTGTCAGGTGAGATAATGTTTGAGTGAAACTCTAAAGCACAGTGTTAAGCTCATGTAACAAAGCTGTGATTTGTAAATACAAATGTATTGTGGTTTGTTCTTTTTTACTGCTATGTACTGTACAGTGCTTTGCAATACTTTTGTATAAAAAGCGCTATTTAAATGCATACATAAATAATATAAATTATTTTAAATTAAATAATGTTTAATAATATGTTTTACTGCTCTTGCCCAAATTGTTTTTCAGATGTCCATTGGTAGGGTGGCATATCGCTAGTAGTGAATAATATTTCAACTCATTTATCACACAACTTATTAATTAAAGAAAATAATTAACCCGGAGATATATAATGAAGCTGCTCAATCACCATGGCTGAAAACCGGCGGAGGATTATAGAGATCTGTGCCAGACACCTTCCACGTATGCTCCCAAGGCTGTCTGGATTGAGAGCAGTGGGCATTTTCACGTGAAATGCGGGTTTCCATGTGAAAGTGGGTGTGGATTTTCCATGTTTTACGTTATGCGCACGGGTAAATTAGATTTACCCTATCCTTCTCTGTGGTCGTTATTTTCGGCCATAAACCCGAATCTGTCGAGCTGTTCTCCCAAACGTGCACGTGCATCGCCACTTCACGTGTGAATAACCACACATGGAAACCTACCCCTTGTCAATGTGTATTAATAATTATGCAAGGCAGGTGTCACAGATAGTCACCCTACCAATAGGCTTAGTGGCTTGTTGCTAAAGCTGTAATATGGTATATTCCTTTGTGTTACCTTGTCCTACTTCAAGAGGAACTGGCTTGTCTTGGCATTAATCTCAAACCACTTAATGTTACCTTGGGTCAGGTAGTCCAAGATTAGAATTATTCAGTGTCTGTGAAACCACTCCTTAGTGTTCTATAGAAATCCCATTCTAGCACAGCTCAGTTTATGCATAACACATACCTGCTATGTACAGCTGGGTTATCTGCTCTGTCTTTTCTTGTTTCCCCAGCACAAAATTTAGCCAAAAAATCAAGTATGTCTTCACCTTAACAGAGCTAGCTGAGCTAGTCCCTATGGAGTATGTTTCTATACCAGAGTGCATCAAACAGTAAGTGTGATCTTTTCTCTTAAATTAGGCCAGTAAGCAGTATGTTTTATATGCATAGTATGTTTTTTGTACAGCTCATAGTTTGCTGTTATATGTAGGAAAAAGGACTTTTAACATGAAATGCCTGTTCTGATGCTGTTATCCTTACACTGCAGCTCTTTGTATTGTTTTGTAACAAGTAAACAAAACTCTTGTTTCATATCAAAAATGCCTGTAGAACTTAAATGTACATAGCCCTTTGACATTAAATTCTCAGTGCCGCATAATATGAGGAGTCTTCAAGACATCCTTTTTTCTCTTTGCGTAATCATTTTGCATTATAAACATCAACAAGCTACTTGGTAACCAGCATTTTTAAGTTAATTAATTTGTAATGTTCTTTTCAAGTGTTTGTTTGTTTGTCTTGAGTGTCTTGTTGGCTGTTCAATTTTCTTTGACCTAATTCCATAACCACTTTCCCTACCCTTCAAAGGTATGAAGAAGAAAAATTTAGGAAAACACGTAAAAGGTATCTGTACCCCTATTTAGGGAATTGGCCAGGCCTGCGTAGATTGCATTGCACTAAACTAACTCTGCAATTACTGTATTGGTTGGCTTGCAGGAATGTGACACACGCTTTGTTTAAACACCCCCAACCCCACAAAAAGGAGCACATTGCTTTGCCCCAGTTTTGAAAATGACTCCTAATACAAATGCACCTTCACTTAAAGTTCCTTTGTCATCTCGTACCATTTGCTCTGCTGTTCTGCAGAATTCTATTTTGTTCTCTTTCGCTTAGTCAGGAAAGCTCAGTACATAATCTGTGAGTATTGCATCCCCAGCAGTATATCATTTTACATTTAGATACTGTTCTATTTGTGTTCCACCTCATAATAAGAATGGACCAGTCCCATCCTCTAGTGGAACATTGGAGTACCCCCTACACTCTGCAGGAACCAAGCAGCTTGGGGGTGGGGGGGGTTTAAACACTTAGAATGCTTTGTCATTGACATTCTGAGTGTGGGATCTACACTCCCAGTGAAATTCTGTGTACTGGTAGGTTTCAATGGGGTCATGACTTATAATTGTTAATGGAAGTCAAAAGGCTATTTAGTTAAAATTTCACCGTTGCTCATTTTTTTCTCATCCTACACAAAACCCTGCTCATTTTGTCTCAAATATAATTTGTTCAGAAGATCCCAATTTCCCCCTTTCACTGCTTTTTAGTTTTATGTTTAAAAAAGTAGTGTCTCAATCCGTGAGTTAACCAATCTTTTGATTTCAAAGGTATGCCTAACTGAGCTTCAGTCAACTCCAATCTCTTTACACTGCTGAAATCGTCTTGTCTAAATCTCTAAACCACAGACTGACCCACTACATGCATATCCTTAATCCTCTTGATGTAAAAAGACTTGACCCTTCTTAAAGATAATTCAGCTGTGCAATGCTCACAAAATAATCCTTAGATTTATTGGGTTGTACTAATTACTAATTTTAATTATTTTCAGTCAACAGCAAGCCTACCTGAAGTAGACAAAATGATGCGGATCGTCCACGTTATGTAACAAAACATCTTCATCGCATTTCTGCCGATTTTAATTGGATTTAAACGTTTACATAAATACTGCCTTGTTTTGTAGCCATTTTGGCATTGCAGGTCTTGCATATGTAGAACACTCAAGGCAGCCCTCTTACAGCAATACAAGAAGAAAGGGTGGAGGTCTCAGGACTGATGCTAACAAAACAACTAATAAAGCCTGATTCACACTTTAATACAACCTGAATGCATTTTCATTTTCATAGAAATGATGTTGCATTTTAATGAAACGTTCCATTTCATATGCTGTAGAACACTCCCTTGCATTGTGATAAAGCAAATTACTGAAAAGTTGACTGTTAGTAATGCCAGTATGCTCTGTGATGTCATTTCAAGAGTACATTTTTGGCACAGAGCAGGTGCCTTTTTAGAGCACTTGAATAAATATAATTTGTACAGAAGGACGACTTCTTCAAATTGTATTCTTGCAGGAGTACTGCATGGGAACAGAGCTTTGCTTGAATAGTGTTGGAAACATTTCATGATCTGAATTAGGAACAAAAAACAAAGTCTGAATGCATCCTCCACTGATGGAGAAATACTACAGAGAAGCTCTTTATGTTCTCCTTTCCAGTAATTATCCTGTGGTTTATGAGTTCGTCCTAACAGGTCAGCATGACGCAATGTTTAGACGTGTCCTAAAATCCCACTGGTTGCCAGTGCTGACAACAAACAACAGTAGAAATCGTTTGCATCGGGAAGATAATGGATGTTTTTTGCATTGTTTTAAAAAAATAGGTTTGAACGCTGAAGTCCCAGAGTGGAAAATGAGCATCTTTTTTGCTTGGTAATAAAGTCAGTGGCTGTTTTGTGTTTGTGGAGGACAGGGTTCACACTGGTTATTTGGTGACCGTGGACTATTGGTTGTTGTGTTCTTGTGTGGTGCACTATGGTGGTTGTAAAAGTCACATGTTGTAGCATTTTTTTTTTCTTTAAGACCTCTTTAAAGGTAATGCATGTATACCAACAACTGTTGGTTATGAAAGTTATGATTCCAGTAACCAGGAAATAATAGGCTGATTACTGTACATAGGACAAAATGAAAACAGTTGCTTGTCCTATATATTTCTTTCATGAATTGTGGTTCCTTCATCACAAAATAAGTTACGCAGTCAACTGTACAGTTTCTTTTAGTTTCATCCTATGTACTGTAGCAGTCTTCCATGTTAGTGTAGACAACAGGCTTTACACAAATGTTTTCCGCGCCTGATAATTCTCTTCAAATCAAGGGTTGCCTTTGTCAAGCAGGGGGCAAGTATGGAATTAACATTATCAGCGTGGAATTGGGACCCCCTCCCCAACTACCTCTGTTTTGCTTTTATTTTGAATCCACAGACTTGACAAGGATATGCTTGGGAAACAGGAGACGGCAGCAGCCCAACAGTGAGAGACCCTATCCTTGTGCTTCATGGAAAGATGCAACAGACTGAAGAATGTGTAGGAAGAATGCTGCTTTAATACATTGGTCAGCCGTTGCCTTTAGATATTATTGTTCTAGAATAAGAGCCTTTCTTTTAATATTGTGGGAGCCTGTGATGTCATTGCAACGGTCACTGTTGTATTTGTATGCCAAACACTTACTGTACAGGAAGGTCTACAAGCATTTTGTACCTTTTACCTATCATGCCAAACTTTGAGAGTGAGAGTGAGTGAGTGAGAGAGAGAGAGAGAGAGAGAGAGAGAGAGAGAGAGAGAGAGAGAGAGAGAGAGAGAGAGAGAACAAATTTTGAATGATGCATGTTCTTCCGTACATTTAAAAATATATATTTATATTCATAAGTGGAAAAGGATAGAGATTAATATATTTTTTATGGTGGATATGATTTTGAGCAATATTTTATAGGTCTGTGAACCTGCAGCATGTGTATTATAAAAGCCTAAGGCAGAGACTTTCTGTGCTCTTTGACTGCTAATGGTCTGCATGAAAAGGCTCACATGTGTTTATTGTACATGCAGTAAAAAAAAAAAGCCATTATGGAAACCTGGTAATAGTTAGATGCTGTACTAGGAAGAATGTAGATGTAATGAGGAAAGAATTGTTTTTCACTTGGGAATGTAACTTGTGTAGTCTGTTACTGACTTGTCAAATGTGTTTAAAAAGTATCATATTGTACATTTACTGTTTGCAAGTAAACTGCCTATTGCAAAAAAAAAAAAAAAAAAAAAAAAAAAACATTACAGTACATGTTTTATATTAAATTCACAGAATCACAGTTTGACTTAGCTGTAACTCTCTGCAGTAACTTTGCAAAAAGATAACCCTTTTCTACAGGATAATTTATTCATTCATTTCAGTGTCTTACCCAGAAAGAAGTCTTTCAAAAACGTTATAGGGCCATACCAAAGACCTAATTAAATAGTCTGTTGTGCTGCATCTCCTAGACCTATATAGAGGTCTGCAGTGTTGAAAGAGTTAAATTAGCCCACTACATGTTATATATGTATGTATTTGTGTGTATGAATGAATATGTGTATCTAAATATATTTATGTATATACAGGACTAGTGTATGTTTGTAATAAAAGAGGTATTGATTGAGGCTTGTAGCGTGTGATAGGACTCTACCTGCTGCTTAGTAAACCCTTTTGGTGCTGGAATGCAAGATTAAAGAAAACATTGCTCTACTAGAAGGTGCCAGATAGCCATGATTCCATTCAGTTAATCCCAGCTGAGCCAGAATGTTGCTACAAACCTCAAGGGAAAAGTTCCTTCATCTATAAAAAGTTACAACTCATTTCCTGAGCTTATGTAGTTCCAGTACTGTGCAAGTTATGCATTTCTGATGTCTGAAGTTTTAATTAGGTAATGATTAGACCTCTGCAGCACAGCTGTCTAACCAGCGAGCTCAAGATGTATATGGACAGCTCCTGCTTAGTCAGGAATGGTTAATTTTAGCTGTATTTCTTTCAGGAGGAATATATTGTATTTGGTCATTGTACTGTCTAAAACAATGTCTGAGTGTGTTTATCAATTGAAGATTGTGTTTTAAAGATGTAGAAGCTCTGAAAATATGTATGGTCAAATCTATTATCTGCCCTTTTCTGGTTTCAGCAACATTTCTCTGTTCCTTTTATGATTATACAGATCAACTTCTTATCACAAATAACTTTTTCTCACCTGCAGGTCTGCCTTCGGCTCTGTGTTGGTAATATCCCTTAACATGCCAAGCACTGATAGCGAATAACACTCAATGAGCTTAATGAAACTGAGGAACAGGGAATGACAGTAAAACATTTCTTTTGTAAGGAATACTGTGCCCAATGTAGAGAGCCTTTGGGGACTGGAACACCTACGAACCAATACAGGACTGCTCTCTTATACCTTCATAGTTATGTAATAGTTAGAGACTTGATGGAAACCTATTGAGAAGTTGATTGAATCCTGATTGAACTGCACTTTCTTTGTGTAAGCAATAGGTTTTGTATTTTAGGAAATTAAAACATCTTCAGTTTACTGTACAGTTTGACAGTATCGCGTAGAACCTCTAAGTTCTTACTGCTACTGTAAATCATTATATTAAAAGAAGATGGCCTGTCTTTCCAAGACTTTAATAATTTCATTTTGAAAGGGTTGTTTCAGTTAAAGCCGAGTGCAGTGTCACAGGAAATTGACACGAATGTGCCATGAAATCACAGAAAGCAATAAGAGAAACCCACAACAGTGTGCTCTCATTTTAATTCAGTTTTCTGCCTCTTTATAAACTACTTGATAGTTGATATGCAGGACTGCTATAATGGTGCATGGTAGCTGTTTGACATGGCTCTTATTTGCTGAAGTGGTTACCAACTGGCAGAATTCGTGGGGGAAAAGCACAATAGATTTGAAACCAAAAATGTAAGAAACTGGAACATTAACACGCAAATAGTTATGTTAGAGTGATACACCTCCTTAAGTTATACTGCATGTGCCCCCTGAATTGTAGAAAGAGCTCTGTTATTATGGGTAATCCCTCATAATACCATAATAAAAACATATTTGAACTAAACTGAAATCAGGGGTAGTGATGTATTTATTTTTTCAACCAAAGTACAGTAAGTCTCTTGGAGATTTTGAAGCAGAATTGAATCTCCCTCATTTGCTTTCATTAATAAACCGTTTAAGTCAGGAATCACATTGAATTTTGAGAACGTCATTAAAATCATTTTTAAATATTTGAAGAGCGGGTGATTGTTTATTGTAGGATACAAAAATATTGTCAAACTTCCCCAAGCAACCAGCAGGGGTGGTCACATTCTGTGTTGGTTCAGTGTACAAACCAGGTCAATAATTTCCCCACAATGTATGTGTTTGGGAATCCGTCCACACTACAGTAGCTACAGTAACAGCTCGCCTTCCTAGTGGTTTTTATGTTTTCATTTGCAGGCACCCATTGTTTTGCTTTACACATGGATGCGTTATACACTAGCTATATAGTTGATTGTATCTTATACAATTCAAAATAGAAATACCACTCGATAACAACTTTAATATCATATGAAACAACACTGTGTAAGTTACAGTATGATTACAAAAGTGTTGTTTTCACTGTACATTTTGCCTTCCAGACGCTGATTGTTGTATGTGGAAATGAACAGTACTGCCCCTTTAAATCGCTTCTCCGCGCCTCATATTAGGTTTGTCCTCTTCGTCGTGTCGTATTCTCTAGGAGTCAGTTTCCTGTGGAAAAAAAAAACACAAAAAAGACAAGCCGTAAAGAAGTCTACATTCTGCTTCGGAGGAGTGTACATTTCTTTTTTAACCCAGATTAACATCAAGTAGAGATGGCATACCAACTTTACCGAAATACTACGCTTGGCAACAGCCTTCAGGAAAGTCTGGATGAGCTAATTCAGGTGATAAATACGCGATGTTTTCTTATGTGAATCTTTCCGCCTGGCGTGCACCAAAACAATCCGAAATGCTTGTTTAAAAAAAATAAACGAGTACGGTTTAAATGCTGCACATATACTGGTACTATATTGGGTTGCGATGTTCCTTAAGTTTCCAACGTGCAAACACAACGGTGCAGAAAGCAATTACCAAACTTCAACTGCTACTCCAGATTATTATTATTTTTTTTAAATCAAAAGTAATATTATTGTTTTAATTTCGAGCTCCGAGTGACGTTAACTGTAAGAAAGAGAAAGCTGTAGCCCCTACCTTATTCATCTTCAAGTTGTTTTTGTGTTTTATTATTATTATTATTATTATTATTATTATTATTATTATTATTATTATTATTTAAGTAAGGCTATTCTTGTTATATTGTCTAATATCTGCTTAGTGAGATTTTGGTTAATTTAAGTACTTACAGTACCCTGCTACTCATAACCGTACTGTTGCCTTTTATATTCTTCTTAAATAACTTGTAAGCAAAAACATTAGGTTTTTGTTGTTGTTGTTGTTGTTGTTGTTGTTAGGAATTATCACAAACATTTATATGATAAGTGACATAGTGGAAGCCTCATATGAACCCCATTACTGTATACCATGAATATCGCTATGCCGTGGGAGACATTTGTTTTTGTGGATTGTCTTTTTAAAATTGTTATTGTTGGAGTCCATTCCTTGTTATAAATGGTCAAGGCCTACCAATCCATTGGCGAATGAGGCACAGTGTAACACAGGTTATTGTATGCAAGCTAGCAAGTTCTGCATAATAAATAAGTAAGTATGTAAAACACAATCGTAAGATATGAAGACATTATTAAAATGCATTGTGCCAGTACATCTTCTGACCTTAGGACTTTCCTAGATTCAGTATTCAGTTAGAGGGCCATCACCAATGACTGAATTTTTGTCCACTGTAAAGATGATTTGTGCAATATTTTGCATCTATCTAGCCTTTTCTATTACTGTTTGTTGTAGATTAATATTCTATTATATATCCTCTTCAGTCAGTGCAACTTATATTAAAATATCTAAATGAAGAATTTTTTTTTTTTTTTTTTTTTTTTGTAGCTTTATTTCCCTGGATTTTTGTTTTGTTTTATTGTAATTAAATAAGAGTTTGTTTGGCTTCTAGTCCCAGCAGATCACTCCCCAGCTTGCTCTCCAGGTGCTTCTTCAGTTTGACAAAGCTATAAACACAGCACTGGCGCAGAGGGTCAGGAACAGAGTCAACTTCCGGGTGAGTGTCTGGCTTCCAAATAATGGCACACTGCAGCTTTGTGAGAATTAGGGGAACCGCTGTCTAGTATCTTTCTTAAATGGGTGAAAAAAAATGGACAACGATATTGTTGGTGTCCTGAAGAAAGTCATACAGCTTACATACGAATAATTGCTTACGTGGGGTGTTTAACAGCAATACAGTCTACAAACCTGCTTGAAAACACTGAACCAACGTGTAGATTAATCTGAAACAAGTCTGCTGGACAATTAAACACAGTGATACATTCCTGACAGAGGTACAGTATAAAGCAGCATTGGAAGTAAAACTCTAAAACAAGTGTAAAGACTTTCTTCAGCCCGGCTTGAATTCAAATAAAAAATGTTCAAGTATGTTGTATTCATCTAACCAGTGGTGCACAACTCTGGTCATGGAGGGCCGGTTTCCCTCATAGTTTTTGTTCAAACCATATCCTAAATTGGTTAATTGGACCAATTAAGCTTCTTATAAGGTCCAATAAAGTACTTTAGGGTGCAGTTGGAATAAAAACCTGCAGCAACACCGGCCCTCCAGGACCGAGTTGTGCACCATTATCTAAACCCGTTGCTTCTTGAAGCTAGATGCAGTCCCTACTGGACTAGAAGAGGGTAGCTTTTATTTATTGCTGAACCTTTTTCCAAACACTAGGGGGTGCCCAATGCAAAATTTTGAATTTGACACAACCTAAGGAATTTCAGGAACAGGATTGTCTGTTGTTGAAGCTGTTGTTTTTTTTTGTTTTTTAATTTTTATAGAAATAGAAACTGATCTATGGTTATTTCAGCAGCTCACCCAAAAGTTGTACATTGTGTGAGACTGATACTGTATAAATAAATGTGATGTGAATTTAGATTTCATTTAAAACAGTTTCTCCCCCCCCCCCCTCCCCCCTCAGGGTTCCCTCAATACCTATCGATTCTGTGACAATGTGTGGACTTTTGTGTTGAATGACGTTGAGTTCAGAGAGGTTACAGATCTAGTCAAAGTCGATAAAGTGAAGATCGTAGCTTGTGATGGAAAAAGTAAGTATATGCTTTGGAATGTATTTTGCATTTCTATGTGTGCATCTTTCAAAATTAAATACCTCATGTCTATTTAATTGATTGTGTTTGAACTGTATGCAACCTTTTCTGAGAGAACCCAGCTGCAGTTGTATTTGTACTTCTCCCAGCCTTTTTTTAAAACTTAACTTGTGTGTTAATAAAACGATCAGTGGCAAGCAGTCAGGCCCATGCTAAACCTCTCCATAGTAAACTAGATCTTTCCCTTGATCAACTGAAGAGTAACTTAGCAAGAGCCTTGAATCTGATTTATTGTAGTAACACTTAAGTGTCAGACAAGTAGAATCCCTTTTCAGAATTCAGGTCACAGCACTATGTTGCTATATGCACTAGCTAACAATACATGCAAGCTTGTGTACTTCTCGAAACACACAAATCAATAGCTATTATTATCGGTATCCAATCAGTGTCGGCCAATAAGGGTAGATAACCATCGGCTGTAGGTATCGGCCAAGAAAATCTTTAAATGCACCCCTACTATTAACTATTGTTTTTCACAGATACTGGTTCCAATACTACTGAATGAAATGAAGATGTGATTTGTGTGTAAAAAGATTCTGTTTGAAGAAGAGCCCAGGCTCATGAGGACACACTTACAGACAGGACTGTATTTATAATTTATTCCAGAGGTTTCTCTGTTGAGATGCCCTGTGAGTAATGGGACAGTGGGGAACAATGGAAATGCCAGTGCCAAGTGGGTCAGGCAGGGATTGCAAGATTTCATTGCCTTTTCTAATAAGAGATTTCAAATTCTTGGCTCATCTTTTTTTGTTTTAGTTTCTCAGTGTTCTTTATCAATAAAATTTCATTAATAAACTTTTATTTAAAACCATTCTCTTGTGAGTGTGTTGTGTAACAGCCAAATGCCATTTGGGTAAGCATTCCACTGCTCAACTGCAAATGTTTGGACAGAAAGGAATATAGTTATGAAAATTAAGTTATAAATTTAGACAAATATTTAGATTTCTACTTGCAAGGTGCTGAAAAAGTATATATGCAAGACTCCTCTAGCTTTTAGTACAAATGGTCACACTTGGGATGTACATTCATTAAATAAAGAGGAAGCAGCTTCAAATGTCATTTTAATTTATTAAAATGTTATTTTATGGTACTTAATCTTTTTGGTTTTTAATAAAACTATATTGAATTAAGCCTTTGGAGGTAAATGTTATCTAAAGCACCTCTTAGCTTCACAATAGATAACTGTCTTCGCAATTTTACTGCTTTTATAGGCCAGGTTTTACAGGTGAGGTGTGTACTTCAATTGTTACAACTGAATGTTATAATTATTTTGTTTACTGGTAATTGATTTCACGTAGAGTACTAAAACAAACAAGTGTTTAATCTGCACCCTCTTTACAACACTGAGAAATGAATGAACATTATTTATCAATATAAAATTGGAGTTTCAACAAATCTGACCCTTTTACAAAAGGTCTGTTGGGCTTTATCTAGTATCTTGTTCCCCAAAGGCTAAATCAAAGAAGAAAAAGTTTGCTGTGAACTAAAAGCATTTTTGTAACTTGAAATGAGTTGATAAGATACCACTTTCACAACCTCTCAATATTCTGATAGGATCTTGGTCCAGGGTGCTGAAATGTATTTAATGTTGCAATACTCTGTATAAATATGTAGTAAGATGTGGCACACCCTTGTGAATGAATCCTTCACATGAATGATTAATATATTTGTTTCTTGCATGCATCCTATTATTTATAAAAATGTAACAGTTTCCTATTTAATCCTACAGCAGAAAAGAAAACGCTCAGCTGTTGATTTGTAGATACAACAATAGTCATTTGCAAGTCATTTTTAAACTGTCAAAAAGCATTTATGTAAAGTACAGCTTTACTTTAACAATGTATTTAAGAACACAAATATATACCTTTCAACTATACTAGTAATACATTTCACATTTAATACAAGCCTACAACTTTAAACATACAAGAGTATAACAACGTTCTAGCCACTAATCTAGTTGGTAAAGGTAATACTTCATGCAAAAAATAAAGTTTTAGCAAGTGATTTTAACAATACAATAGTAGATATTGGTATAGAGACTATATACATAATATAAAAATAACAAATAAATACCTCCTTTAAAGTCCACATGATACAATTAAAAAAAAGTTAAATTCATGTATTACTACAACACATATAAAAAGATGTTTATTGCAATAAATAACCTTCCAGTGGGAATTTGAGAGTTCTTGTGTAGTTGGTATCTTCCTATGGTCATCAAATTTGTTGTCTAGAACCCTTCTCCGTAAATAGCCTTGTGTCTGAGATGCTCTTCAAGACACTGGATTGCAATATCATTGACTTCAGGGTCAAATTTATTGGCAAAGAGATGTTGTTGTCTGAGCATCCACTGAAGATCCCCAGAGCCGTAGACGCAAACTGATCTTCGATGAGTCCCAGTGCAGCGTGGATAGGGAGCCCCTTTACTGACATCTCCTTCCAAGTATGACCATTTCACTAGCCGGGCAATGGAGCTCATATCTGAAGTGTGGAATTTTTCATTTGGTGGGTTGGAGCCTGGTACCCCAGGCATTCTTTGGAGAGTGGCCCAGAGATGTTCGTCAGGGCTGTAGGTGTCCTTTTCCCATTCAATAAGTTTCTGTGCTTCAGGGTTTTCAAACAGGTACTCCACAAACTCCCTGGAGACAACAAAGTAAGCATTGCCTGAGAACATTGGGGAGCTAATAGGAGGTGGGCTCTTCTTTGTATCAGTCCTGCTTATGGAATCCGTGACCTCGTAATGGTACATCCAACGGGTTTTCTTATTCTCTGAGGTAGTTTCAGACTCTAAGCTGTTCTTGCCGTTCAGCACTTTGAGGGATCGGACTATCTCAGCATTGGTCTTGATAGGAAAGTCAGTCCCGCAGGTGTTCAGAAGATACCTCCATTGGACACCTGCTGCAAGAAGATCCTTCATACAGTTCAGATCAGCCTGCACTCGTGACCAAGAAGCATAGACCACTTTCTCCAGCTTACTGGCCACAAAGACATTCGGCAAGCAGGACACGATGGCTCTCACAGCCTTGATGAAGTTCTCTGGAGACTTCTGGTCTACATGGACACAGTATACATTCTGAGGATTGTAAATGGCCCTCAGAAGCCTTTCAAACATCTCAATTTTCTCATGCACAACAAGGGAGTAGGCGATTGGGAAGTCTTTTTCCTCCTGGCTGAGTGGGAAGGTAAAGAATCTTTTATTTTTTACAAAGGCAGGGCAATCCACAGTCATGTTCAAATAGTCATTCTCAGTTAAAGGCTTTTTCTTATTTGCAAGGGTCTGCTCAATGGCTTCCATGTCCCCTTTGATGATTCTGGAGCAGTTATTGAGGAAATCCTGATTCTTTCCACTGAGCAGATTAACTGATCTCTCTGCGATGTCAGTGGGCTTGCAGGACTGCCTCATAGATTGCAGCTGCAGGACTATGAATAAAACAACTATTACAAAAAAATAAGCTGTCTTCAGAAATGCACCAGAGACCACATTTGGACAAGAAGGTGCTGCACACCCAATTCTTCTCCTTTCTACCATAGCTACTAAAATGCAGATAGTGTCTTACCTTTTTTTGTTTAAAATAAATTGGAATATATATATATATATATATATATATATATATATATATATATATATATATATAATTTTTGTTAATTAATTACAGACGGATTAATAGCATTAGGTGCAATAAGAAAGGTCCGTGTCCAGTTGACTAAAAATTTGACTCCACGCTAGAAAAGAACGGGTATGGGTCTTATTTAAGTAAACGTTTGCCTTGTCATATAATTCATTTGCAAACAAAAAAGTATTACGTACACACACGCAGTTAAAGTATTTGCAAATAAACCCAGAGTTAAAATATTGGGAAATAATCTGTGGAGCTTTGATTAAGACAAAATATGCAAACATCGTATCATTAAGTTAGGAAATACATCCTACTAACCTTCCTACAACAGCACTTTATGTGCTTATCAAATACTGTATTCTATTGCTCACCAACACTATTTACAAAGTGGGATTTCCTTACTGTATCCTCGTGTCTTTGGTATGAATAGTCCACTGTTGAAACATTAGCTGAAACGTCTATTTGAATAAAAAAAAAAAAAAATCACAATCAAATACCTATCTTAATGTAATATTCAGTTGTTAAAGTAAACTTTTTAGTTTGATAAACTAAGTTTTGATTTTTATAGCAATACAACTTAATATTTATGAAGTTATGAATTACATTCACCAAACATCTAAGGCATTTGGCATGAAATATAACAAAATATAAACCATCAGATATCAGTAGCTAATTTTAAAATGTGATATCAACACCTAAGCTTAAAATGTGACTCCTTTTTTCAAAAAACAGAAGGTACATTTTTATGTTTCCCTTTAGTTTAAAATGTTTTAAAGAAAAATAAACTCCCCTATTGTTCATTATAGGACATAGCCATGTTAAGGACATTTCACTGTGTTAAATAGCAGCTGGCCACTGGCCCCTTTTCATATATGAACACATGATCTGGAAGCAGATGAGTTTTAAATCCTTTGTTGTAGTGACGTGCATTTGAGGAGATTTTTGGAATCGGTCTCGAAACTGGTGTTTTGATTCCGGTTCCAAAACTATTTAGAAAAACATGTCTGTATGTCAATGTGTGAGCAGAACATGCAGTCATGCTCTGGGGGACAGGCCTTGTCTCAGCTGCTGATTTTCATTAAATTCAATATTTGGGTGATAGGTGGCAAGGCATCTGTGGAGCATGTTAATTATTTATTATTATTCATTAGCAGCCTCATCTTTTTTTTTGGGGGGGGGGGGGGGTGGCCACAGCCACAGCCACTTCCTATCTGCGGCACTGGGATGCATGCAACTGTTTAGGTTTTTCCAGCCAGCCTTGTGCAGGTAGCATCCACCATCTCTAATTTGCACAGTAACAGTTTTATTAGAACAGTGAAAGCCATTGTGTGTTTTTATATGAACCTTGTTAATTGCAAATTTCACAAAGCTTACAATTAAAAAAAAAAAAGAAAAACTTTAACCACTTGGTATGTGCGAACAGGTCAGTGTATATGTTAGGATCCTAAACCGAAATACAACCCCATGGGCTTGCGGTTTCATTACATTTTTAAATTGCCGAAATCGTGTCATGTTCGGCTTGGGGTTGTCTTGCGAATGATCCCATCGAGGTTCAGAAAATTTACTTTACCTGAAGCAAATCTGAAGAAGCTCCAATCATCCCTTCACGTCAAACTGAGACTAGTTCGAATTAGCTGTCTGAGTTTTCATCCCTTTGTGTCAAAGTGAGACTGAATTATTCTCCAGGGAAATAAATATAATGATAATACAAAAAAAAAAAAAAAAAAAACATTAAAAACCTGTTAATGCATGTTCTGGCAGCAGAATAATCAGCTGATTTAGTGCAAGTAAAAATCCTAAAGTAATATATTTTCAATAAATGCAATTTTTCATTAATATGCTGCCCATTATTAGTTAAGAAGCAACACTAATTGTGAATCTGGGATTAAAACACATTTTGAGTTTAGTCTTGGCCTACTATTAACTTTGCATCATTTTGGAACCAGTTCAACAAGACTTTAAAAAAATTTGGCCAGCTGCCTAATCAGCCATTGTGTTTAAATTATTCTCAGCTGTATGTTAGTTATTATGCTGTATCAATGCGTTATGGCAAAATAAACATTGCATTCTTAGTTATTGATAGCAACCCATTACAGTTTTGATAAAAAAAGAATAGCAATGTATTTGCTGATATCAATAATTGTGCTTAAAGTAGCAAAATAATGATCAGAAATTGTATATATCAAGAAATAACCTGATAAGGGAGTGGTTATATTTTCTGATATCAGAAATGAGCCACGATACCCTAACCACCTAAGTTAGTTACTTATTTCCTTGTTCCTTATTTGCTATCCGGCTAACAGAATTGGAAAAGACTGTCATTTTGATTGCCCCACATATAGTGATATATATGCGCAAGCCATAACATGGATGTAGGGTCACCTCAAATCTCGCCCATTAAAAGCAAAATGACTAGGGTCAATATAAATGACTAGGGTCAGTCTTTTAAAAATAGTTGAGGGGTGGAGTAAAGAAGACAAGGGACAGAACTCACTGATCATGTTTCAACAGTGTTCTAAACAGCACTGTTTTGAATTTAATTTCTCATTAAATGCTCAATAAAATCCATTTAAAAAACGCCACTGTACTGTTTAAAAGGTAGCAACAGTTTGAAGGTACTGTGAAAGAGGTAGTGTTTCTAAAGCCCTAAACCAGCAAAATATAATAGAAAATAATAGAATGTGTGGATAAAATGGACAACAACAGACAACAACAATTTGGGTTAACTCTGCACCTGTGTTGCAGCTTGCTCATTAAAATATTTAGTATTTTTGCAAAGATACATAGATATTTAGTGAGCAAGTTAGGGTAAATGGGGAGGCAAATGGCGCACCCAAATGTGTTCTTTATTGGTTATATTTGGGGCATGGCATGTTAATTAAAACGTTACCACAAATGTATAGAGGACGTGATTACACTATGTAACACAATTTTTGTTCCTGGGTAGTAAGTGTTATTTCCTAATTGCTTATGCCTCAAAAGTATAGAAAATGGCTATTATTCCCCACAAACTGTAAATACAGTATAATCGTAAATCTCGAAAAACTATTCACTTCTAAATTTTTTGTAGTCATTTTTGTATTTAGTATAAATACATGTTAATTTGGATTCATATGTTGTTTTTTACTGACTTTATGTGAACGAAAAGACACACATTTGCCCATTTTCCCATTGGAAATAGTGATATTTTGAAATATCACTGTCCTGGTCACAAAAGTAAAGTTTGTGGGGAATAATAGCCATTTTCTGTGCTTTTGAAACATTTCCAATTAGGAAATTACACTTACTACCCAGGAACAAAAAATTGTTACACAGTGTTATCTATATCAGTAAATACCAAGATATTTACTGAGCAGGGTTTATGAGTGGAGTATGTGTGGCAATCAATGACTAACCCATGCATGGTTGATAATGGGTCATTAATGGGGTACTACAGCTTGCACATGAAATATTGTTGTATAAAGGTAGGGCAGAAATTAGTATTTTCCCTAAGACGGTAATATTTGGGATTCCGCAACACCAGTGATACAGCTTTCTTACTCGATATTTTAGTTTTACTTGAAAGAGGAAGTGATTGGCTTTTTTAAATGATACCAATATATTTAATGAGCAAGATATGTAGTGGGGTAAACAAAAAAACAAAAAAAAATCTGCTACTTTGTCAACTACACCGCAAATAGGGAAATGGGAACAAATAACCAACTTCCAGGTGGTTACACCCTAGCACTGTTCAAATATTTGTAATATAGTATTCATATATTGATAATACTGATAATGCAGGCTTTGAAGAATACATATTTAAGACGGTTGTTACATCACAAACTGATATTATAGGAGTTTCTTTGTAAATGTCTTTTATGTCCTGGTGTTCCTGCCACACTGAATGACGTTCATGGTCATAGTTTGTGACTGCCATGGTAATGACGGTATAAACACCAGATAAAACAGATCTCAGTCTCTTTATAAGGCAAGTGAAGGATCATCTTTGTTTTGTCTAGTAATGGGTGGATGAGTAGAGATTCTGGTTTTGTTTGATTCAGATCAATTTAAATGGGTGCTTGATGGAAAAATAATTTCAGGGTCACCAGACATCAGTATGTCATGGTCTCAGGGTCACACTATTTGTAAACTGGCATTATTGGTGGTTTTAAAGTTTCTTGATTTATGTTTAAATGTTATATTTACAAGGAAACATGATTATTTCAACCAACTTGCAGGACTTTAGAACACAAATTACTAGGGTGCAACTGTTTTTAAAGGCAATTCTCCACACAACTTCCTCTTTTACACTCAAGAACTCGAGTGTGGACGTCAGCGAGCTACCGACCTCTGCAGTACAAAGGCCAGGGGTCACAGACATACTGTGATCCTGCCATTATTTTTTTATCAGGCACTCATTTCAATTGATAGGAACCAAACAAAACCAGGTATCTGCTTTTGAGCTCCCTGGGCACCTGGCCAGCAGGGTCCGCTGCAGCACGATGAGGAGAAACAGTCCCTGCTGGTTTTGCCTCCCCAACCCACAGGAGCGTCAGCCAATGCAACAATCCCTTCAGAATCTCCAGTGAAGAACGGCAACTCCGCACAGCCAGGACGTGAACCTGTGCTGTATAACTCGCCATGCACTCCACGCAGCCACTCTGGGGTCCCCTTGTAAAAATTGGAACCCCAGTACAGCGTCACTTCATGTGAAACGGAATTGTCCGATGGTGATCAAATAAGCAATATAATAATCTTTATATCAATGAAAAAATTACTGCCCTGAGCTTACCAGAATGATTCACAGGCCCAAACCCATGTTTAAATGTTTTTGTCCTAGAATATTGATAATGAACCTCCCCTTTTTACAGTTCATATGAAATACTCAAATGTAGTAAAGCATACAGGAGAATGCTGAGTGTAGTAAAGCAAGGTAAGTGTCTAGTGCAAGCACTTATTAAACAGCTAAATGAATGGCATACCTGTTAATAAGTCTAGCCTCTATTTAAGAGGCTTTGGGGCTAATTTGTGGGTACTTGTTCCCTGTTTTACTCCTCTCAGGCTGCTTGCTTATGAAGTATCCCTGAATAGAGATTTCTCTTCAAATAAATGCACATAGTTTTAATGAAGAAACTATATGCTCACAAGTGTGTGGTACAAAATGTTATCCATATACTGTCAATTGGTGAGATATTTAAATGTACTCCCTGAAACAGGGTTCTGTAAATTTAACTGCTTCTGTACTGTTTTACTCAATGTGATGTTAGTCTTCACAAACATCTTCAGCAAGCCATCGGTGCTAATTCCCTCTCCTCCATTGGGGTCACTAGAATGATATTATGGTGCCCGAGGAGTCCGATTAAGGACCTATTTTCTTCACAGCGAAAGAACTATCAATTAACATATTGTTCTCAGCCCACCTACTTTATTCCACCTACACACACTTGCAGATTAGAGTGATGCAGGTTTTTGTTTCTTTGTAGTCTGCACTATTTGCATAGCTCCCCTTTTATCCACACCATGCATTTTCTTTACCTCTTTCAGAGGTGGAGTGTTACAAAGACAGGTCGCATAACCACATTTTGGTAACACAACCTCTAAAGTCGTCTTGTATACTTCTGTAATTGTAATACTGTAACAACAACAAAAAAATAAATAAATTATGCAAACAGTCCAAAAACCTTTTCTTCTCAGAGGATCCACAGAAGCCTGGCTACACAATGAAAAATGAGTAACGAAGCAGTCAATAGATCATTGAATTCTATTGTAGTGTAATATTGTGTGCGATTGTGGGACACTGCAGTTTTTTCTTTTTCTTTTTTATTTTATAATTTTGTTTTGTGTGTCCATTTATTATTTTACCCTCGATTTTCTACAATTTGGAATGCCCAATCACTTTTCTCCTCAGTGCAGCAATTCCCCACATGGCTCAGGAGATCCAAAGGTTCAGTGGCCATCCTCCAATCACACGGCCGAGCCAGCTTCTTTTTTCACCCAGGAACTTGAGAGCAGTTGTCAGGGAGCTACCGAGAGGACAAAGGCCAGCCATGCAGCTGTCTGCCTTGGAGCTTACTGGGCGCCTGGTCAGCAGGGCAGTGTAGCACGATGAGGAGAAACAGTCTCTGCCAACTGCAAGAACTCAATAGGATTGGTCATGTTGCAGGACATTCCTTAGATAGATATGTCCTGCTGTATTGGGACAGATGTGCAGCACGTCCCTGAGCTCTGTTCTTTGTTAATGGTGGAACAGGTTGTAACATTTGCAGCCAGCTGGCTCAAGTGCAGAACAATTAAGTAGTAGTAAATCTGAGAGATGAAAGATGAACTGACAGTGTTGGTAGTCTATCCTTTTAGATGCAGTGTACTAAACAAATCATTATCCAGTTATCAAATTACTTCATTCATGTATGGCTGTAGTAAAGTTACTTCCAAGCTTTTTGTGGAATGTCACACCAAGACGATAACTAGGGCCCTGATATGATGGCTATTACCCAAGTGTCTGCCGCTTGTTATTACTGGAAATAATTCTAGTCGTATATACATACATACATACATAAATATAACCACTGAGAAAATTCTAGAAACAATGTGAAATGATCCATTTAGGTCATTGCAATACATGTTGGGATACAGGGTTTTGGAGGGTACTGCACTGTATATTTACAAACATGATAAATGTAATCAAAGTATTTTCTACTACAGCAGTTCTGTAAAAAGGCCTTGCTATGCAAAATAAAAAGCCCTGGGAAATTAACATTGTGATCGTGTAAATTGCAACCCATTTTAGAGCCATGTTTATGAAGTCTAAGAAAGGTGTGAAGAAATGGAAAAGCTGTGATTAGTCGTGTTCCTTCCTTGCGTGAGATCATTGTTTTTTTCATTATACCTGGGGAATCCTTTCTCTTCAGCACCAGGGTGTGTTCAGAGACGAGCAAGGTTCAGGGGAACTGATAACACAGAGTTGTCATGCCATGAGTAGTTGAAAGGAAGAGGAAAAAAATGTGGCAGCCAAAGCCAGTGTTAATTAACCTCAGACATTAAAAAAATTATTTCACTGCTTTTCCAGAGACCTTAGCTGATCTGTTTTAGAAAGGGTGACAGTTTGCTTTCTACACCGCTTCGCTTTGATTTCCCTTGCTATGTCTCTGTGAGGGCAGAATTTGAATTTTCACACACAATTTTCATTAGTCGATATTGCAAAAAAAAAAAAAAATTCTATACATCACCTCATCGACAACACTACTTTAAATACTAGTGCTAAACTGCAAGTGAATCAATCTGATAACATTTTTGATGGGTGTTTGTTTTGTCTTAAGCGAGGTAGTCAGTGTAGGGTGGATATAGGTGGACAGTAACTAAGCATTGCCATGCTACCAGGCATAGCACATTCACCAGGCATTTCCTCAGTGTGCCGCAGACCTGTCTTTTAGTGTTGTATATTTAAATTTGGCTTTTTTGGAGGGGTCAAATAAAGGACCATTGGCATTGGTTAGGCCCATGGTCACATGGAACCAGTTGCCATGGACTTGTATTTATTTAATTTTTCTCCTGTTTTAGAAACCACATTTTTTTATAACGATCTATTTCTCCTAAGGACAATAACTTATTGATAATGCTCTTTAAACTAGGGGCTGGATATTAACATTTCAAGAGTTTTAGGAATACTATTACTATTACCCAACCTTCCTTGTGGTTTCAGCTTTACATACATTCTCATGACATCTGTTTGGACCAAGTTGGGCGGGCAAAGTTCGTGAAAGATTGTTGTCTTTTTTATCCAAAATATAAATCTGTTATTACGTCCTAATAAAACCAAGTTCTGCTTTAAAGGACTTCATAAAGCTTGGGTTGAGTTCAGACATTTCTAGTCAGGAAATGCCGATGACAGAAATGCAGCATGATGTTTATGCATGTCATCTGAATGAAACATCAAGAGCTTCTTTCTAGTCAAATATGAAAGTCTCCCATTCTAACCAACAAACGGTGCTGCCACTAATTACCGTTCTGCAGAATAAACAACTTCAAATGCATTTCATTTTTCTATCATGAAATGTTAACATTTAAACAAACTAGCTTGGCGCGGACTAATCACAAAGCAGACGGCAAATATTGAAGGAACACTTTAGATGATCAAACCAAAAAATAAACAGAGGATGGCCATCACTGTTGGCTGAACAAAATGTTCCTAGCTGACAGAAAGGTACCATGTGTTACACAAATATAAACCATCGACCTAGAAGGGGGAAAAAAAGAAATATAGTTCTCTCAAGCGCTAAGCAAACTCCTGTGGAATTTCATGTCTTTGGGTGGAATATTTCTGCACTACTTTGTGTGTATATATACAGACAAGAAAATCTTTTAAGGTCAAAGGTCTGAGATTATGCTGCTAGCCATCCAATGATAACACTGTGATTCCTTCGTACAGTCGAGGCTTCTTCTTGTACATAAGAGTGGGAGGCCTTTTTATATGGTGGCAGACACAACACATTCTTGGGCTTGGATTAGTTATTTACAAAGGGAACTGTCTTTCGATAGCTTTGCCAGTAAAACACCCTCCACTCTGGCAGCCTCACGCAAAGACCACACAGGTCCCAAAAAAGAGAGCTGGAATTCTCTTCAGGCAGCTGCTAGCCTGAGATCTTCTAACTTTGCAGATCTATGAGAAGACATTCCAGGAGCCAAATAGATTTATCTGTTTCAGTGCTGATCTGCTTCACATTAATTACAGAGCCTGGTAGCATAGTATTCAAAGCTGGGGGTGGGGTGCTTACTATTGATGAGTGCTAAACTACTGTCATTTTCAAGGCTACCTCATAGCAGTAAAATAAAATTAAAAGTGTTAACTGCACAAAATGCCATTTGTGGACATGGTACCATTGTGTGACTTGGGTCTATATTAGCTGGTCATATGTTTGTTTCTTTAATCCTTTCTTAGGGTAGCTGTCAGTAGTTGTTATTTCCAAACCACATTTGTTATGCGTGTGAGCTGAATCGCAGCACACTGTGTTGTGTATGATCTTTTTAAGTAGCTCGTAATGTGCATTACCATTTGCCAAAACACTTTTAATGTGATTTGCCATGTTAGCACCCTTCTCATTTAGGTTAAATATGTGTCCAATTCACCTTGCTACAAAAAAAAATCATTACTCTTGAGAAGGTACAGTACAAAGAAGATCAACATGGCTTATTCAATGATTCAGTGGTATAGTATGAGCCAGGAGCATGGGTTACAATCATTCTCAGCCTAGAAAAAGGGGGGGGGGCATTTATTTCTTATGGCAACTAGTTGTATGGTATGGCAACTTATGGCAAGAGGATAGCAATAGAATCTGAGTACACGCAAGATGAAAACTGGTAATGCAAAGCAATACCTGTATGAAATGGTAAAGCACTACCCGTAGCAATAGCTTTCACAATAATTTGTGCAGAAAATATATTCCAGAATGAAATTACCAATGAAATTACCCAAATTGGGGCAGTTTCAATGTTGTGCAGTGTAGTTTGGCTACAGGGGTCTGATATCTCATTAGATAAAAAAATAAACGAATCAGTAAAAGTAATTTGTGGCATTAATTGCAGTTTCTATGCATTTCAAAACAGAATATGCAATCACAAGAAGATGATTATGGTGTGAAACTGACTGAGACAGAGCTGAAAAGCAAGCACTCTTTTAGCATTATTCACTAACCCCACTGCATTCACCAGGAAAAGGCCACTCTGCTGTATTCAGGTAATTTACAATTGGCATACCTTTTTAACACAATAAATATAATAATCTATGTACTGTATTTGTAATACTTTACCTTAAGAAAATAATACCCTCAATAAAATGATTTGCAGCTTAAATATGTTAGAGAAGTGATGAATAATTCTTCCCAGTTTGTTTGAGCTGGGAGGTGTTGGCACACAGTACAGTAGATTGGGTAGTAATTCCTTACTTTGAGGTTTTCCCTGCACTCTACTCTCCAGTACATTATAACCACATATTTTATGTCCCTTCAAAGGAGGACTGCCCATCAACAAATATTATTTATCCAAATAAAGATCAAATTCGGACTTACAGCTATGGCCAAAAAATGTTATATTACCTTATATAATTAATTCATTTTGCTTTATAAAGTCAAATGAAACCTGCTGAACAATGTTCCGTTGACATTTTGAATTGCAATACACTTTGTAGTTTTCCATATACTTAATGAAAAATGTGACATTTCGAAATCTAACAAGAAATACTATTATGACTTCCAGTAGACATCTGAGATATCATTTTGTAGTTTCTTTGATTACATGATTGTAAATAAAATATCTAAATTATGTTCATTATAGTTTTTATTGTCTCAATCCTAAAATTATAGGTGATGCTAAACTTTTGGCTATAGCTATATATAAATATTTTCAAAGATCACTTAAATCCAATTCATACCCAAACAGAACTGGTGTCTGCAAAGGACTAAATTCTCCCTTACCAACCCATTACTTAATGAAAGTACCAGTTGGTTTCCCTATAGAAACCTTCACAATCTCTTAGCAGAACAAACTACAGTATCAGACCATGGCAACAAATGGAGTTGGCACACGTACAGCACAGTGGTCCTGATAGTTGTACCAGAGTATTGTGAGGGATTACCAGTGTGTATGGGTTCATTCCATTACCATGTGGTACTATTCTGCCAGTAGTTCATTATTGTGTTTTTGTTACCATTTCCCATTGGAACAGGAACCATTCTGTTAACATTGAAGATTAGATTGGGACTGCTCAACTGCAAGGGCACTGCTGAGGGTCACCTCTTATTGACCTGTACCTGCTGTTGATTTCTGCATCGTTTTCAAATCTTCTTCATAGATGGTTTGCTTATGGTGACAATGCAATGTCTTTACCAGTTCCAGTTTGCAGTGCTTGGTGTCTTCAGACGCTGACTTCTGTTCTGTTGTCATTTTTCTAGTAATATAGTAAATCCAGGAATCTGTCGGTTTTGTTTTTGTATCTTTAACTCTTTCTCCACGAAGTAACATGAAAAAAATACATATGGAAGCACACTTAAGACTGGGCCAGTGCAACAGGTCTGGAGTGTTTAGGAGTTCTTTAAAGTGCCCACAGGTCAGCAGTGAAAGTGTTTAGGGAAAATTTAAGTGACACAACCTCATTCCATTACTAAACAGAGTATCTGATGATTCAACTCAAAACCAAAACCACGTTATGTTGTTTTTCCTTTAAAATACAAGTGTATTGTTTGCCATTTCACTGCTGAAACGATCTTTTGTGAAGTGTACTGACAAACTTACAATCAGGTATGTATCTTCCAAAGTTGGCATATTCATTCATTTTATGCTCAGGTGTCAACAAAATGCGGATTTCTGTTAAAACCCAAAATACCACTGAATGGACCCACACTGTGGAGTGAAGACGACACCAGTGTAACAGCACACGGTTTTCAATTTGACATTAGCCTTCGAAGTAGCTGTTTTTTTTTTTCAGTTAGTTTGAAATAAGTGGTAAGGTGTTGGGGTACCAGTAAATAAAAAAATAAAACACATATTTAAACTTGGAAATATAAGAATTCTTATTAATTATAAGAAATTAAAATATTAATAATCGTCAAAATCAAAACTGGTAATAAACGCCAAGGCTGGTATTTTGTACCAATAGACTCCTTTTCATTCTTAAACACCTGAAAATATACATATGTTATTTTAACTTGTGTATCTTAAATGCCCTTCCAATGTTTTAGTCAAACATTTTTACAAACATCTTGTGTTCACCTTTTTCCCCTCTCTTTACTGGAAAATACATAGACGATAAAAATGTTGAGATTCATGAAATAGTTTTTTTTTTCTCTAAATGGTTAAAAAAAATCCAAATATTCCTTTAATTTACACTGCAGGTGTATTGTATAAATATTGTATAAAATAAGGCAGTCTTTCAGTAGGATATCTTATACAAAATATCTGGGGAGAAAAATCTTTGAATTCTAAGGATGTTTTACAGTTAGTTCTCCTGTTATTGAGACCTGGGAAGGTTACAATGTTACCCGAAAGGTGCACGGCTGGGATAATCACAGCTTCAGTGTGTATGCATACATTTTCCACTCCCTTAGGAGGAAACAGCTTATTCCTAATTACACCATCCCAAGTAATGGACAAAATATTAAAACATATGCATCTATTCTTACAGTGCAATAGAAATGTGTCATTTTGTATTTGCATTATGAAAATAAAAGGTCTATACATCAATAAAATGTATAGGTATGGATATGACTCGTAAAACTGTGATGCTTTTAAAAGTCAGCTTTGGCTTTTTTTCTTCAGTTTTTATAAATTCATAGAAAATATTGAACATCTAACAAAATAAATAAAATCAATAAAAGTCTAAATCATAAATGCTAATGATCAAGTTTGGAAAGCTTAAATAGCTTCTTCTTTTATACAGTTGCCCATCTTCGCAGACTCTACACAACTGCTCCTTTGGGTCTTGGGAGATGTGGTTCAGTAGACTTGTTTATGAGAAACAGTGAGAACGGAGAAGTTTAAAATGAAGATGGAGTGTAGCACAATAGTTTTGAAGTGTTTGCACCTTTAAAAAGTAAAAACCTAATTATGTGAACTTAACACGTACAGTATGTACACAGTACTCATGGCTTCTTTCAGTGTAATTTCTTCAAACTGTGTCGTCCTAGCCTTGTATCAGGCCACAGCAGTCCCATAGACAACACTTACCTCCATTCCTTCATCATTACTTTCTTGAAACCTGTGTCAGGACAACACTTGTTTCTGTTTGTTTGTTTTTCCACCTGGCGTGCTTGCCCGGCGATACTGAGTCAGGTATACACAGCAGGAATCCTTTGTCACCTGAACCATAAAATCTTTAGGATTGTCACAGGCCGCAGCAACCAGTTGCAAATGCTTCTTTTGTTTTTTAAAAACATTGTTGTATGTAGTTAATGATAAGTCTATAGTTTTAAGGTACACCTGGTCTGGTCTCACTGTGATATTGCCATAACAGAAACAGTCTGTATCATCATGAACAAGGGAGGTCTCTGGTGGCCACCTATTATGTTAATGAATGTGTAGTCGGAGGGGCCTGGTTCCTTATTCAGGTGGAGGTCGAAGACTCCGTAGCTTCTTTTCATCCAGTTCTTTCCAGTACTTGAAGTTGTTATCCAGGTGCTGCATTAGATTGGGCAGGTCTGCAAATTCTAAACGACAAAACCAAGATATTTACTAACGATAGCTGGTGCCGAACAATGATGTATTCAAAACTGAAATGTGAAGTTAAAACTACTTATTATTAAAAAAAAAAAAAGCTTTGATAGCAGGGTCTTAAAAATATAGCGTTATACGTCCCCACATGGTGGTGTTTAAATAATGTACCTGTAATTTTTCTTTTCATTGTTAACATCCTCACAACTATGTATACTTATAACTTTAAATTCTGCTTCAAAGCTCTTTTCAGAATGGCTGCTCTAGTGCACTGGGGTTTGAGATCTGTCCTCTAAAATCAATGCAGGAAGAGCGATTAATAAAAGAAGACAAAAAAAACTACAACAAAAAGACAGAAAAAAAAACTACAATTACAAAAAAAATTTAAAAAGTGCTCATGGATCGTTATTGCTGTGTTACCTGTTTGACAATGTGGCCAGTATAATCTTTACACTATCAGTGCACTAGAGCAGCCATTTGTAAAAGAGCTTTAATTGTGCTCCTTGCATCTGGTATGAAAATTAAAGTATCTACATATATCATATTGCATTAAGTTTTTAAATTCCAGTAATTAACTAAACTTAAGCATTATGTGTTTTCTTTCATATTTTCATTAGAGAGTGAACACTGTATAACAATTAACAAAGATCACCACATAATGTTGGAAATGAGCAGCAGAGTGTATTAAAAGGATGCTTCTGTAACAAATACATTTTATTAAGGGCAACACACATCTGGTATACTGCAGACCAGTAGTGCATTATTTACTTAGTCACATGGTCATAAAGCTCTCAGCACTGAAAGGGGGCTGGTTATCAGCAGGCAAGAAACGCCCGCCTTTTAGCCAAGAGCATATTACAAAAAGAGAACATTCAGTGAAGCTCCGCGGCATTGTTGCTTTTTGTCTCAATCGCATTATAGTTTTTCTGTCTCTGCTGATGCATTTATATAGTCAGTTGTTTTTCTTTGGTAGCGTATTCAGTCCCGATGACTTGTTTGAACATTAAGCCTTGACATTCCGTGATTTATATTGGAAAACTACAGTACTGTGGAACTACTTATATTCATATCAATAAATATGAATCACGCTTTTGTGCATAGACATACATTCTTTGCTACACATATATAGATGCATATATAGTCTACTCGCCATCATCTGTCATGTCTTGCTCACTGCCCATCTTAATGCAAATAATCTCCTCCTGGTTAGCACAAAACCAAAAATGTGTAAGAGCAGCATATTGAAAAGGAGCATTTTAGAATTGTTAATGAAAATCTATATCCATATTCACAAACAACTCTTGAATGTTAGTATCACTTAAGTGTGCTTTCAAATAGGACAAAAAAAAGATAATAATTTGGCACACTCAATTGAGCCTCAATTGTTGTTTCTGAATATGACTGGTAATTCATAATTACCGAGTATAAGAAATATAAAAACATGTTGTACTTACCGTCCCAAGCATCAAACATATCTGTTATGAAGTAATCAATGAAGGATATCTGTGATTTGGGGATGCTACATGTGTTTCTGTCAAAAACAGGCATTACCACAGGGAGGCCAAGCCTTTTTTCTTCATCAGTCTGCACAGTGAAAATGACACGACAAACATATTATTAACATTATTACAAATATAACCCTGAGAAACATCCTAACACTTGATGGGAGATCTACCAAACCTTTGCAACTATAGAGCTACACATTTTCCAACCAAAACCAGCTCTGCTCTTTCTTTGAAGGTCCACCGAACTGTCCACTTGTATTACATTAGGATTAGTTTAGCCATTTCTCACTGGGAGGCTGAAATAATGTTACAAGCAATAAACAATCAGTGAGATACACCCTCCAACACACATCTATCAATACAAAAATCTAAAATTAGCACTAACGTCTCTGTATGCACATGTAAAAGAAAATCTAAATTATTAAAGCAGAACGTATATTTTGTAAAAAACAAAATCTCCATTCATTCCTAGATTACATTTGTATTAAACATCTGTGGGTTTAACGGTTATGTGTTCTCTATTTAACAGGCAGTGCCATTTTAATAGTTCAGCTCATTTCAATTAGGTGTCGGCGCTGATCCTACATTGGCAGGATGTTTGTTTAATTTCACATATCAAGATCCGCAAGAAAAGTAACCGTGATGGATGTGCTGGAAATCGTTTTTGAAACACAACACAACCCTGGGGTAGTTTGCATGATTCTTTTCATAGCAGCGTCTTATTATCAATATCTGCTCACAAACCAAATATAAAGGTGTACTGCATTGCTGCAGTTAACCATTACTGCATAGTGTGCGACAATAAAAAAAAAAAATTAAAAGGAGCACAAAAGTTTTCTCTTTTTTGTGTGTGTGTGTGTGTGTGTATATATATATATATATATATATATATATATATATATATATATATATATATATATATATATTAGCTCAAAGAGCATCATATATATATATGCATGTGTGTATATATGTGTGTGTGTGTATATATATATATATTACACAGCTATCCAGATAATATCAATGTGATTAACAATATTTACTTTACTTCTTTATAATTAAACGATGGCTTGCTTACCTGTGCAAAGTATTCTTCTGAAATGCGCCCTGCCCATTCAATACACAGCTCTAGTGGTCTACAGGGATTGGAGATGTCGGCACACTTTATTAACATGCGTTTGACGAGAATACGGTTTTCAGGAGATGTCAAGATGCTTTTGACAGAGTCGACATCCCCATTTGCCTATATAGAGAAAGATATACAGGTTCAGGGCAAATTAAATACTGTATTATCTGTCATCCTTACACACTGGAATTCTAGGAGTATTAGGCTAGTGGAATACACAAAAGATAATGTATTGAGGTGGTCTATAAAAATCTGTAAATCATTTATATAATTTGCACATGTACTTACTCTATACTGTCTAATACATAACACATACATATTCTTCTATAGAGTGATGTTTTGTCTTTTTCATTATAAAGATGCCCAGATCCTTTAAAATCCCAGTGCCCTGCATTCCTCATTCTCATGTGAAACTTGTTGGCTGCCTGTTAGATTCCTGCACTCAGTAGCAGCCCCCAGTAGCCATCACTATTTTTAATCACTGTATCATGATTCCCTTTTTAACTGAATGTTGTATTTAGTAGATTTTGCTTCAGAAAGGACGCATCCTATACACACGTGGATATGTTAGGATCCCAAGTAATTATTCATGTTCAATAATTCATATTGGATCATTTAAATGGCCTACTATAATTATCCACAATGAACTTCAAGCCCAGGGGGTCATATTTGTACTTGGGATCCTAACACTGCAAGTCCATGAGTTGTATTTTGGCCTGGGACTTTGTTACCAGAATGCTTCTGGATTTCTTTTAATGAAATGAGATATACAAAATAAATATATTATTATTGTTATAATAAGACTAAATTAAAATGAAACGCCATAGTATCCTTTGATTTTAGAGTATAGAAACAAATCGGCTAAGTGATTAATTTAAACATCTTTTTATTTATTATTACATCAACAGATTCACCAGGCAGATTATATTTAATTAACTGGGTTGGTTTACATATACAACACCGATACGATAATAAGACACACTAGTTAGTAACAGGACTTGTAAGTAAAGTTGAGTAAAATACATCCCACTTATAAACTTAAATTTTGTATGGACAGTTTACTCTTGGAATGATCAGAAGAGCCCAATTGAACAGTGGAATATTAAATGCTGCTGGGTTTCTATATGGGGCGTCTCAAAACGTTACACATGTTGTATTTAGATACAGACAGTGTTTTGTGGTGCTTATGATCAAGTCTTAAACTGCACTTGTTTTAAGGATGGGCTAAAGGGCTGTACAGCACTTCCAGTCTTCAGTGTCAGTGTTTCATTTGACCTTGCTTACCCCATTCTCTTCCAGTGCTGCCAAAGGCTTGTTAATGCTGTTTACAAATTTGTTGACGTGCTCGAAGTGCTTTGTCATTTCAGTTGCCAGGACCATGTCGATGATGGCTTGCCGGAGTGTTCGATATTCATTTCTATATTAAAAATAACAAGAATGATGTTACTGTTCACCTCTTTTAATGGGGGTGTTTCAGCAGGCAAGAAAAGCTCCATTCTGTGCATTGTGTGGTCAAAGGGAGTTCTTGCATGCTAAAGTTATTGGTACAAGACTAAACCTAAAAGCATATCACAGATTTTTTTTTTTTAAATCCACAGACATGAATGTAAAATCTTATGTTCAACTGACTTTGTATTGTGCTAATATTCTATAGATTATATACTGTATCATATAAAGCAAACATTATATATATATATATATATAATATATATATATATATATATTATATTACACACATATATACATGTATGTATGTACATATATAGATAGATTATGTAAATACAGTATAATTGTAAATCTCGAAAAACTACTCACTTCTAAATCTTTTGTAGTCATTTTTGTATTACTTTAGTATAAATACATGTTAATTTGGATTCATATGTTGTTTTTCTCTGACTTTATGTGAACGAAAAGACACACATTTGCCCATTTTCCCATTGGAAATAGTGATATTTTGAAATATCACTGTCCTGGTCACAAAAGCAAAGTTTGTGGGGAATAATAGCCATTTTCTATACTTTTGAAACATAAGCAATTAGGAAATAACACTTACTACCCAGGAACAAAAAACAAAAAAAAATTTGTTACACAGTGTAATTAGACACACACACACACACACACACACACACATACACACACTATTTTACTCCAGTGTACCAGGAGGTGGGGGGATATTCAGAATTGGGAACTTGCCTCTCCATGTTTTTAAATATATTACACTTTTCATCTCGTGTGGTGAGTTGGAAGGCCAGCGCTGCATGATGGCTCTCTAACACAGCTGTATCATTATAGAGAATAGCCAGCTCACTTCCTGCATTGCACAGGAAGGAGTTTGTCCTTCCGGGGTGATCCACGTCGTGGACAGTGGCAGCGATGAGGGCAGCTACTTCATCAATCTGGTCAAGACTTTGCTGTAAAATAAATAAGGTGTGGATAGGGTTGTTAAAGATCTATTATAAGCCAACTGGAACAAAAGCAAAGTACAGAGTAGCAACAGCAATAACCCTCTGCAGGTGGCCAACATACAGCACACACCTTTGTGTTGGTATTTAACGCAAGTTAATAAATAAATAAATAAATATTGATAGAGGAAATCTGTTAAGCCCTCGCTAGAGACAGTGCAGTCGATGTCTGAAAACACTTCTCATTTGTGTTTGTCCCTGTCACTTTCATGTGACCTCTCAGATTTGTAAGGAAAGCGAAATCCACATGATAAATTAGATGTCTTGTTCAAAAAGTGGTGAAAACAAACCTACTGTGCAGTATTTGCTTTATTTGAATGTTCATAATGGGTCTCAAATATTTTTTTGTGTGCAAAACATATATTTCTTTACTCTTACCTTTACCCTTTCTTTGCCAAGGAAATAGGCTGTTGCATGCAGTACGTCGGCTGAGTGCGTGGAGTTGTGATAGGAGTTTGTTTGATGATAATTTGCTTCGATCACTTGTAGCCAAGACCTTAAAGTTACTTCGGAGCAGTTTAAGAATTCACAGACTCCAAAGCGAGAAAATACTTTGAGACCAAGATAAACCAAAGGCCTAAATGAAACAATAAAAAGGTAATGTATTACAGAATTTAAATAAATAAAGAAAAACTACTCCTACCTCTTCATTTACACTTCATGAGCTGCCCTTGAGCAAAGTAAGGATTGATTTATTATGTTAACGTTTTCATGTCGGACTTCAAAACGTCTCTGATTCACACTAAATATGTAAATTGTGTTTGTGAAGGCAGTACTCAAAACTGGAAGAGTATTTAATCAAACTTAACCTTTGTCCTTATCAACTCAGCACGGTGTAACATGGAAGTCACACTTGCTTTTATTGTTTTTGCATATGCAAATAATTAAAATACAACACTATAAATAAAGTGCTGCATCCTGGTGCTATTGGTCACATGGTCTGATTGCAAATAGACCACTGGCGTGAGTCTAAACTACAACACATGATGTAGGTACCAGGAAGCAGCAGAAACATTTCATCTATAGTTATCCTTGAAATATCTGCATATTGACTTTAAAACCATGTTTAGTTCTGAAGCCAATACAGGGCAGTAAAAGGGAACTGGATTTTAATGTTGGTATTTAAAGCGACCATGTGAATATTCAATAAACTCAGGACTTGTGGTCGGTAAAAAAGCAAGTTCCAATTGTAAAAGCACACAGCTAAAACACACTAACCTTTTGATTGTTGCACCCTCCAGCTTACAAATATCAAAGTCCCAGGAGTCTTCATTTTCCATGGTCTGGGCTACGCGGGGTGGGATGTCATTGAGAGACAGTGGAGTGATCAGGTGACTGGGGATATGATGGGGATCTGGAGAAAGGAACACAGTTTATTTCTTTTCTTTGTACCTTTTGTCAGTTTTACTTGGAAATTGGATTTGACCATACACATCAGTTTCCATAGTATTTCTGCCTCCCACAAATTTGAATATAGAAAAGAAACTTCAGCGGCAAAAATAAAAACAATGGTTGTATAACTGTTACGTAGATGTACAATGTTTTCATAGCACTCAGATTGCTTCACTTGAAATAGCAGATCAGCACACTTGAAACCGTTTGAAGAGCCAATTTATACTTACGTTTTGTAGCCAAGAGGTATTCGTTCCCTGATAACCTCCTCAAACCATCCTGCACAAAAAAACAAACAGAAAAAATTGTCATTACATTTCCAGTAAAAATATTCTTACAAGAACTCCTACAAAAACACACTCTGTACGGCATGTGTGTCCAAACCAATGTATTGACAAAAAAATGAAATGTATAAAATGAGCAGAGAATTAAACCAGTGAAAAAACTAACATTAAATACAATACTTCAAGTAGTATACATGACAGTTTGACAAGTTTACTGTATCTTCTGGAAAACTGGGAGTGGAAATTTGCAGGAATGTATGTTTTCCAGAATGGACCAAGGTCACCACTCGTTTCCTCAGTAATTTATGTAGTTTTGGATACAGCAGCAACGGCCAACCAAGTGTCTTTATAGGATGCATTCATTTAATATGTTCCCATAGTAACATGGTACATTAAACATCAGTATATGTGATTCGTACACACAGTGTTAAAGCTGGACATGGTAGAGTACTTTTAAGCTGGCTGAGTGGAACATTAGTAACATTTCTGCTGTATATTTTATGAAAAGCCCTGTTCAGGAAGTAAAACTGGCCTCACCTTTGATCTATGAATTGTCTGACATTCTAATAGTTTCTACACACATTTTAACACACAATCTGGAGTTGTGAGTCCAAAGAAACAAACTTTGTATCTCATTTATATTTTCTGTGATGGTTTAATTATTATTATTATTATTATTATTATTATTATTATTATTATTATTATTTTTTTTTTTTTTATTATTTTTTTTTATTATTATTATTTCTTAATAAATTAAAGAACAAACCTTTTATCTTTTCTTTTCTAAATAAAAAAAGTAAACCCTGCAGAAATACCTTATCCATAGATCACTGGGGTGACAAATTAATTATCTGGTCCCAATACGCAGATGCCGCTGTAAGTTTTGATTTCAACTTTGTTTCGATTAATGATTTTCAACCATTAATACCTCGGCAATAGTAAGGGTACAGTGGTGTCCTTTGGAACAAACACTTTGTCTCTTTAAATCTCTAAACTTTCTTAGTGTAAAGATAAAAGGGGAGTCAAAATGTTAAAATTCCCAGTGTGCAATACGAATGTCATTTTTCAGCAGACATGGAGAAAAAAAATTATGGCACAGCTATAGTGCTCTGAGCTGAGGTAGCGGTCTCTGCTTACAATTTCCTGTGGTGGTTAGAAATTTGATAGGATTTGTAGTTCAAGTTATTTTTATTTTTAATGTCAGTTTTTCTGTCGCATGTGCGTTTGAGTTTGAGAGTTGGTGATTTTCCATCAGGTCTGATCAGAAAGATAGGTCCCCTACTTTCTAAACTCTGCCATTTTCAGTGCTTCCCATATCACTGAATGCTACCCTGCCTATCACATCTCAGTATCTCTGCTAAAAGCCTAACCTGGATGCAGCTCAGTTATGGGTGGTATGGCATTTTTGTGGTTTCAAGTTGAAGTTAATTTAATTGTCATTTTTTTATAAGGAATTTCCTGACTTTTTTGTGGCTTCAAGCTTAAACCATAACAAGTTTATTACACACGCACTCAATTAATAAACCTCTTCCGTTCAAACCACAAGTGATTTCAAACCCAATAAGAGATCAAAATACATACTGCGGGTAAATCGTACTTGGGAAGTGCATATTTGTACTTGTACAAGTGTGTTTTTTAAATCTTTCCAATATAAAAGAGGCATCTGGGATTGAAAGGGACCCTTTTAATTTGAGAGATTTCTTTTTTCTTTACTGATCTACTGTAGTACAATATATTGGATAATAAATTACAATAATTTATCCATTGTTTCCACAACATAATAGGCTACATCAACATGCATTTCATCAATACTTTCCAGACATGAACACTCCAGTATGATCAAGGCACTGTTCCAGGTAAGCTGTCACTTGATGTAGCTATTGTTCTGATTGTATTGTAAGCCTACTTCTAAGAACAATTCTTAGACAAAGGATTTCTCCTGGGTTTTGTTTGTGCATTCAGTAAGTATGACTTGCTCTACTGCCAGAGACACTTCTGTTTGACTTTGCGAGCTATCGTTCTGTGGCAACATTGCTGGGTATAGATTTTATTTACCAGGAAAAGAAAATTTCACTTTCAAACCCTTTTGGATCCAAGCTATGTTTGCCTAATTTTTTTTTATTTTTATTTTTTACTTTTGTTAGACCTGTGCCTATAACTAACTATAAAGGTTAACAGGCAAATTTTTTCAACAAATTGGCCATATATACAAAAGGTACCAAAAAAGCAAAAAAAAAACAAAAAAAAATAAACAAAAAAATAAATAAATACATTTTTCATGCCAGGGACCTGATCATGTGGTGCAAGATGGAGATATTTACTGTGGCTTCAAAGCCATTCAATGTGGCAACCATAGCAACCTAATCCTAACAGCGAGCTTGTAACGTGCATCTGATCCACAAAAATTGTCAATACGAAAAACAAACATCTATTTATCGGAAATAGATCCTTGTGCCTTCAATGTCACCATTTCTCTTCTTTTGTAAAGATTTTGTCTGAAAATGTTTGTTTACTGCACTGAGGTAGGTCTGTCATACAGTGCAGCAACAATACTGCAAAACACTCGTTTTCACGCCTGTCTACTGACAGGATCCAATGCCGGAAATACACGAATAGGCCATTGTTGTGAAGCCCCAAATCTCCTCTTTTGAACTGTGCAAGCAGGGTTATCTCTTACAGTGCCTGAGTAAAAAGATTTAAAGGGCCAGGTCGCCGATGGGATTTTTAACATGGGGCGAACCCTAAAGTTTTATATTGGAGGTGCCCTGGAGGACCTTTTTTGCATTCTAGCGTCGGGAATCTAACACACATGACATGCTAACCCCTAAAGCCAGATGAGGATAACTCTTCACACAGAGAAATCAGGGGACGTTTTTGAACAAACAAAAAATACATTTTTCACATTCCGTACGCAATGACGTGTTTACATTTGAGCCTGATGGTCTTGTAAAAACCAAGACATTTTTGAAAGTTAAATGATTAATAGCAATAACAACAAAATAAGCGATTAAAACGGAAAAGCACAGACACAATTTGTGTTTAAAAAGTTCTTATTGCCGGTTCAGAATATATGATCAAAGTACAATAAATCCCAGCATGTTGGCTAGGGAAAGCTGGCACAAGGAAGTAACAAAGGACAAAGATAATCACCTCAGGGAACTAAATTTAAATTAATTTATTATAAACAATAAATTTAAGATTACTGCTGCAATAGCAACAGGTAGGCACTCTGATACTGGGGGCAAAAACCCCAGTGCTTTCTGCCAAATTTCAACCGTATTTTGCATATACACTATATATTGTAAATATAACTTTTGAACAGCTAAGCAGAATGCACACTAGAGCTGCTAAGATTAAACAGAAAATTGATTTTTTTGATCAATACCATTCCTCATTATATACATCGATCTAAATACCGGACAATCGATTCAATAATTACATTTTTGTAACGTGCATAGTTAATAAAATTATTTAAGTTTTTCAATGAAAATGCCCTGAATGCGCCTCCTTGAATCCAGAGCAGGACGACAGGCTTGTATTCCTGGCAAACAGCCTGCAAATACATTGTGCACGTCGAAGAAAACTGACTGTATATAGTTTGCGCTTCTTTGGAGTTTCAAAATGAACTGTTATATAATGAATATTTGACAATATTCAATAACGCTAATAAATAAATAAATAAATGATCAGTGGTGTTTAATTTTGTAAGAACGATCAGCTTGACCTATAGCAGGTAATCAGGTTTTGGTAAGTAAATAATTTTTTTTGTATTATTATTATTATTATTATTATTATTAGTAGTAGTAGTAATATGATGTTTTAGGAAGGGATTTCCACATTGTGTGCTTCACAGAGAGTGAAGGTTAGGTGGTACAATATTAACATGATGCGTGTGATGCTGCAGCGGTCACTGAATAAAAAAAGATGTTTTTCAAAAACTCGTGTCTAGTTTATATGCTTCAGGCTAGCTGCGAATGTTATGTTTTTTTTGTTTTTTTTTTCTCCTGACGCTACCAAGGCGTAATTACCCCTCACATTCAATTGTTGTGCACAAGTTTTTACTTAACTGTAATGATATTAAAATAATAACGCCGCGTGCAGAGCAACGGAGCGAAAATGTATGTGGGCAGTACAATCATCGATATTTATTTGAGCGTTTATATTTTGTGTGCCCAGTTAATCGATTGCTATTTTGAGCCCTAATGCACACATCCAAACATTTCAAATCTTAAAATTCAACTTACTGTCATAAGGCCACCAACAAGGTCGCTTGTATGTGGATCTTCATCTTTAGCCCCAAACTGTGGCGAGTAGAGCTCTGTGGTCCGCAGAATCTCCAGCACGCGGTCTAAGGCTTCAGCTACAGGCATTGGGCTACTTTCTTGTGCAGCATTTATGATATTTATTACCTAAGTCAATAGAGAATGGGTTAGAGGGCGATCACGAAGACTCTGAAAGGCTCACATGCCGTTGGAAATGTACTGAGGAGTCTACCTTTGTGATGGGCGCTTCAATTGTCATGGAATGGATCCTGGCCATTGATGAGTGCCTTCGCTGTGAACTGCCTGCAAGGCACGAACAAAAAAAGAGATATAAAATACCTATCTAATACTGATGATGATACAAGCTCATCCTGTAGCTTCAGCTCACCGTCACTCCCCCGTGAAGTGGTTGACTTGACATCTAACGAGCCTTTCCTTCTGTCCTTGTGCTTGCAAGACTGGATATCTGCAATGAAAGGAAACCTATTAGTGTTACAGTACAGAACGTGGCAGGCTTTGAAACAGGACACATGGATAAGGCATGGTTTCTACACTTTCTATTCAGGTACAAACAATCATTTCTGAATCCACATCACAATAAGAAATGACATTCCCTTTGCTTGTCACTCAATGCAAACCCTACAACTTGAATAAACCACTTCAATAAAAATCAAGGCATATTTTTCTATGGGGGTGGTGGTGGACGTTTATCAAAAGATGTAACAGCTATCAAGGAAACTCAATTTGCAGACAGTGTTAAGATCAATCACACAGTTAAGGTTAAAGCGATCAGTTTATTCCCATGTTAGAGGCATTATTCCGTACCTGTCTGAGATTCAGCCTGGACACGCTCACTTGATTTCTCAGCCTGAGTAGTGAAAAAGAAGCCGTGGTTCAGAAGAAGCTTTATATAAAACTACCAAACTTTTAATGCATGTAAAAGCACACGAATATGCAGCTTTACCTTATTGTTGTCATGTAATGGCCTTTTAATAGACACATAGTGTCTAATTTTTCTGCAAAAGAATGTGAAAAGAAGTATTGATCTCTACATTGTATTTGTTTAAACATGCTTGCAATTCAGAAGCCTGAATTCAATATTATACTACAAACAGGTAGTGCACTTTACTTTGGGCACATAGAGTAAATGCTGTTACATGTAAAATATTTAACACTTACCCTCCCTGTCCAATAACAGGTGTAATCTTCACATTTTGTTGTATGCTATCTCCATTTTTCTTTTTGGCATAATAAATCCCTTGCCACTCCTAAAATCAAAGGGAGTTATTAAAACATCAGAAGACAGGTTTTCTGGTATTATGAGAGTGACATAGCCCTTGCCTACACACTAATTGCATAAATTGCATAATAGGCCTACCCAACGAGGGTTTCCATTGTCAACAAAGGGAAGCAGTATTTTAACCGGGCTGTTACCACCTGACGGAGGCCTCCTTTTAAAATCAAGCTCTTATAAATGACTTTGTGATCAATAAAAATACATAGCTGTTTTAATCCTGTTGAGCACTCTCACAGTTTGTTGAAATGTGAAAATAATCTGCTGGTGGACCCCTCCTGTTTACCCTTTCACTGCCTTTTTGTAATTTTTGTACTGTGAATAAAGTTTAGAGAAAATACAATGCAAAACATTTTATGTGTGAAGACCTTTTATTTTAGCAAACAAGCAGTCATTTAATTCTAACCAAATGACCCTGGTACGCTCGTGGACTGCCAAATTTGTTCCAGAACCAGGTCTTGCAAAGCTACCATCTATTTTTGTTGCTTCTACAAACTCCAAGAATTTTTTTTAAAGAAAAATATTCTAGGTAAACACAAACTACGACATATGTATGTGCCGAGCTATATATACACTTCAAATAATCAAAGGGTGATAAAATAACAGATATCTTTAATGTCTTTAACACTCGTCACAGTATACCTACTTCAAAAGCAAATACCCACTGTTTGACGTGCTGTTTGGTCTTTTTAAAAAGTCACCTTACTGTTCTCTGAACTGAATACACTCTGTCGGTACTGAACTGTACAGTATTCTTAAAAGGAACGAGTCTTTACTAAACCTAATCAAAATGCAGGCATCCCACTAGCCAGATAGCTCTAAAGATCAGGTTCGTTAATGGAATTTCCTTTTTTTAAACTACCAAATGTATCTTTAAAACATCTTTCACTAATGGATTTTTTTCCACGTTCAGGATGAGGGAGCAGGACTACAGGAGACAGGTTTGTATATAGCTGTTTACACAAATACTACGGACCTCTCAGTGAAAATTATGGTTATGCAAATTGTAACACTGGGCATGCGGCAATTAAGAGTCCAGCACAAAAAGGTTACTGTGCAATGTGGCATCCTTCACTTGCTGCTTCAGCTACAGTGAACAAAGCTTTCAGTTTTGCAGACTTCAAAAGGTAAAATGAATTTAGCCAGTCATGGAGTATCCCCTCAAAAGACCTTTCTGAATCATCATTAGTCAAATAAAGCCCTTGAGTTGAAAGGGGGAGGCTGAGCGCTCACAAACAAGAGCAGCAGTTGGTAACAAAAAGGGATTCCCTATTTCAGTTTATTGTAACTACATTTGGTACCCTTTTGATTACATATTTCTCCTGTTTTTTTTGTTTTTATTTTTGTTTTTTTTGGATACTTTTATATTGCCTACATTTTTGTTTAATTTCGTTCTCGTTTAATATCCTATAGAGTGTGCCGCGTATGAATATTAATTGTTGTTTCTGCTAAGATTATTATCGTAAGATAATGCTTACTACTGCTACCACAGCACAAAATGTCACTTTTCAAACTATGTGTGTAAAGACTCTTAAAGCTGCACTTCTAAAGTCGTTTGGGAAAATCACCACTAGGGTGTGCAGTTGGAATTTCTGTCGTCTCTGTGACTGATTTTGTATTCAACCAACATCACTTAATTCCATTTACCAACTCCCAGTTGCACTGGGGGCAGATATGTACAGATATTTAGGTAAGCATGGTGTAAAATGATCTAAGCAGGAACAGCAATAGAGAATTATAAACAGCACACTGGTATATTAAACTGATAAAAAAAAGATAAATACTCCAAAAAGCGTCCCTTTAACCTCAGCATTTTTTGTATCGTTTCTCTCTCTTTGAAATCACTTTCTGAAACATTAGTTAACAGATTGGTTGATAAAGTACACTGCTTTCAGTAAGTCCTAGAGGTCTGTATTATAAGAACCATCAACTACTCACCTTTCCTATCTTTATACAAGAATTAATGGCATCGAGGAGGTCAGCTTTGTTGTTCTCACTTTTAGGCACTTCTGTATTGTCTTTCCCTAGAAGTTCCCCTTGCTGGTATCCCATAATGGACTCATAGGCAGGGTTTACATACTGAGGAAAGCAAATGAAAAACAACAAGAATGCATTTAAGATTTTTTTTTATTTTTTATTTTTAAACACACCACAGGCGAATTCAAGAATGACATTTCATTATCAGTAAGGACACAGTAATACACAGCTTTCCATTAAACTAGAAGAAAAGTGAAAATAAAGCTCCTTGATAAATGTAATTGCTACAATGTTATTGCCTTTAGTCAGAAGTGACAACTTTCCACAATACCTCAATGAATGGACCACAATCCTGACCTGAACACACACTGTCACACAATTCTGGACTTTATCCTGAGATTGCCATGACAACTGGATTGAGACCAGCCACCACTCGCCAGATTCAGAGGTAAGGAATGAGAGGCTAGTAAACTAGCCCGCTGTGCCACCCAGATCCTTTTAGAAAGATATTTTTCAGCCAAATACTGATTGTATCAGTCCCAGGACCTGTAGCTAACTTCGAAAAGTCACACCCCTCACTTCTAACATGCACAGACATAAGGGAGTGCTTGGGGCATTGTCTCATGTTTCTTTGATTACACATGACGGTACACTGCAAACAATGAGCCGTTCGGTGTAATCATGAAGTCTTTACAGACTACCAAAAACTGGTGAAAACAAACCTGGATCATGTGATCTTCACTTGTGATTTCAATGGCTTCCTGACTTTGCTCTAGTGCTGTGAAGATAGCATTGCATGCCCTTTAGGGAAAGAAGAAACACAAAAACAACGATTCTAGTACATCAAGCTGGATAAATGGGAGTTAATCCCCATTAGACAAGTCACGTGCTACTGCTCTCTGTGCAGTATCAAATTTGCCTACCACGAAATGTGTCTACAATGTAGTTTATGTGCAGCACATTTTAGATACTTCGCCTGACAGGCCCTAAATCTGGGCAGAATGTGCAGATATAGCAATTCCTTGTCATAAGAGCAGTTGATTTCTCATCGTGCTTATCATCTCCATATGAAATGCCTTGTTGCTCAGCTGGAATTGTGTTTATGCTACACACACACACACACACACACACACACACACATATATATATATATATATATATATATATATATATATATATATATATATATATAGAGAGAGAGAGAGAGAGAGAGAGAGAGAGAGAGAGAGAGAGAGAGAGAGAGAGAGAGAGAGAGAGAGAGAGAGAGAGAGAGAGAATAGAAATACCTTAGTTTGAACTGTGCCCTGACTTCCCCATGCTCCAACTGAAGAAGTTCATTGTAACAGGTCATAATATTGGTATTTTCTATGTATCTCTGTTGGATGTAAAAAAAACAACAAAAAATAGTGAGTTATATTACAGTACCGCATGCATTTGATTCTACACTATTCAAAGGGTAGTCTGTTAAAAGGACAGTGTACTGCAAATTTGCTGAACTGATACCAATGGCCTCAAAAGCATATCTGTGTTTGTGTATAGTGGTCAGACATCCCATGCTCCGGACTGTAGACGGCATCACACCATTCATTTCAGTAGGGATTTGATCAGGACCCAAAAACGATGCTGAATTCTACAGAATGCCAGTTTGTGTAGGGTCTTGTTTGGACAGGTTTTACTGTATTTCAAAGCCGTTTTGTACCATACTGGCCTGTCAATATTTATGCAGTTGCATTATGAGTGAGAGAGCTTCACATGCTAGCAGTCGATCCATAATGCAGCTCACATAACCCTTCCCTATCTATAAACCTTGAGGCAGGAAAATAACGTTCCGTAATGTGTGCTGCTTTATGTTCAATGTAGGATTCTCTGCATTCGTAACGGAAACCCTCAAGTGACAGTTCTATGCTTTAACACTTCATTCGCATGTCTGCCATGGGCTACAGCTAAACTTGTGCTCTTTCTGCATGTGACTATCACCTGAAGAAACTCGACCTAAGATCTCTCTTTGCATTGTATCACATACCCTATTGAATCCAGCGTTAAGCAGTGGCATAACAGAGGCATCTTCTCGATCCTGCCTTTAAAAAGAACATTTACAACGAGTTAAAAGGCGACGGGAATATGACCTCAACTTTTGCAAGCATTACAAAATAAATTTCACATTTGAACAACAATTGCATGTAAAGATTACATATATAATCATTTTTAATATTTATTTTAAAAAATCATTGAATTTGTGTGTAACATTCAATTAAACCTGCAATAAATAATACTACTAAATAATACGTACCTTCTAACTACTGCAACAATGACTGTATTTTCTGAAGATGTTGCTGCTCTAATTGACCTGAATGTAAACAGCAGAACACATGTTAGCTTTTGAATCTCAATAAAAACGCAAAAGGGTTTAGTATGCAAGTAGCAGCCATCCACTACAAAGCATAACAAACACATGGCAGTTGGCAGTACCATCAAAGTCATTCAATATCAATCTTGACTATTAGTCCCATTTGTAGTATAAATCATGGTCTGTTCTGTAACACAACTGACCCTGCTTTTAATGACACTCATTTAAAATAAAGCACCATAGAAACATACAAGGCTAACTAAGTCTGATCCTGAAATCTCTACGAAGGACATTTTAGTGAGGTGCTAGACCTTTTTAAACTTGCTCTATGACAAAAGCATGTTGTGCATCAGTAACAGAACTTACCGACACAGCGCTTCCGCATCGAAGCTTCTGGAATGTCTATGATCAATGATGATGATGTCATGGTGCTTCTCTAGAAAGCTCTCCAGTGCAGATTCGGGTGTCTTGGCAATGTTACACCGGAAGCCAGCTTTCTCACATGCCCAGCAAAATCCACTGCTCTGGCTATCTTCTTTGGCAAATACTAAAAGTACCTGTTGGTAGACATTAAAATGAAAAAAATGTGATTAGTGTCAGAATCTTCAGTGTATTAAAAAATATGGCAAAACTACACAAAGTTTAGGGGCCTTATTTCTGTGAACTATCAAAAGTTCCATCAGTTGACCAAAAAACAAGGTACGTCAGTAACACATACATATATATATATATATATATATATATATATATATATATATATATATATATATATATATATATATATATATATATATATATACAGTAACCAGTCAAAGGTTTGAGTACACCTGCTTGAAACCAGGTTTTTCATGATTATCTAAGCTTTCAACTGTATAAACTTGTCTATAAACACTTAATATTTCATTATATGATACATGTACTTATATAAGTTGATAATCATAAGTGAATTGCATTTAAAAATTTAATTTTTAAATGAAACCGTAAATCTTGTCAATTTCAATGAAATGGTCACCTAAAGCAAGGGGATTTCAGTCTGAAGCCCAAGTCAGTTAAAAGTCTGAAATGTGTATAACACGGTGTTAGAACACTGGCATAAGTATAAAACTGTCTTTGTTAAATGTTCTCTGAGTTAAACAGCATGTTACCTAATTAACCTTTTGTCACCAATTATTGTTAACAGGTGAGGGTCCGTGATTACTATAAATATAGATAGCATAGGCACAAGTTTGTCATTCCTGAATGTAAGGGAGCAGAAAGTGGCAAAATACGCTCAGTTAAGCAAAGAAAAAAGACAGTCTGTAATTACTTTAAGAAATGAAGGTCAATCTTTATGACAAATTACAAGAACTTTGAAAGTGTCTGTAACTGCTGTGGCCAAGACCATCAAACTATTTGAAGAAACTGGCACTCATGATGACCGAACAAGGTCAGGGTGACCTCAGAATCGGAGAACAAGTTCACTCGAGTCACAAGTCTGCGAAACCGGCGATTAACTGCCCCTGAAATACAAGCTCAGCTAAATGCTACTAGAAGTACAGATGTTTCAACATCAACTGTTCAGAGGAGATTGCGTGAAGCTGGCCTAACTGGAAGAATTGCTGCAAAGAAACCATTGTTAACCATTGTTATATATATATATATATATATATATATATATATATATATATATATATATATGTGTGTGTGTGTGTGTGTGTGTGTGTGTGTGTGTGTGTGTGTGTGTGTGTGTATATATATATATATATATATATATATATATATATATATATATATACACATATAATCACTACAAATGGTAAGGATAAAGCATTCCAGGTTTCTGTCCTATGAAAGTGGCTATGAATACATCGCCTTTTTTAGCCAGACCAATTGAAGGCCAGAACTCTTTCAAAAATAGGTCCCTATGAACATCTGGTAAGGCACATCCCTGTGCAAATGACAAGTTCTTCATGATGCTTAAAAAGAAAGATTGTAATGATGTAATCAATTCGAAATAAGCTCCGAGACTGAAACCACACACACGCACACGCAGGGCTTCCGCTCTGCCACGGATAGATACAATCTATATTGTTAAGAATTTTAAAAATTGTACCATGCAAAGTTTAACGTTCATTAATAATATGTTAACAATTTCAATATACTGCTATAAATGTCAATATTCTGCTTACAGTGTGCTGGTAACCAATCGAAAGCATCAGATAGTTACTTGTTTTTTTGTTTTAGTTTTTTTTATCGTACTTTAGTCCAAAGACCTTTGAAAATGAATGCACTGGGTTAGTGATTGTTATAACTAGTTTTAAGCTAAAAATGATGATGAAGACAGCAAACAGTCCACAGACTACAACTGTGGACTTACATAAACAGAGCTTCTGAGTTGTGCAACCAGTAAAGGCGCTTCGTGTGGAGTGCAGGATGCACCCTATTGCCTGGAGATCGTAGATCGTAGGCCTGTGTTATTGCCGACTGTGACAAGGATTTCCCAGAGGGTGGCGCACAATTGGCCGAGTGCCGCCCGGGTAGGGAGGGCTTAGGTCGGCAGGGCAATCCACAGTTCACCGCGCACCAGTGAGTCCTGTGGCTGATAGGGCACCTGCGTGTCTGCAGTGGAGCCATTCAGATATGTGTTGTCCTCCGGCACTATAGGTCTGATGGCTTCGCTGTGAATCTGCAGTGCAAAAAAAGACGGCTAGGCAAGGACACGTTTCAGAGGACGCGTGTGTCAGCCTCCATTTCCTGAGTCGCCAGGGGGTTGCAGCAGTGAACCGGAATTAATAAAATACAATTGGTGATTCCAAATTGGGGAGAAAACTGGGATAAAATCATTGACGACGACTAAATTTACATTAAAAAAAACAAAACAAAAACAAAGCTCTTCCATGTGGAATCCTCTTAGCTAAGCCAAAACTTGGCTCAGACATCACTGTTCAGCCACTGACACAAACATGCAAACAGGCATTCTGTATAATAATTATTGTTTAAGAAAAACAGTAACATACTGATTATCAGTTACTTTTGCATACCAATAAACAAGTATCTGGATTGTTATGTTATGGATAAAAATTGTTATATTTGTTTGCATTAATCCCAGACATCACAGGTTAGAGGTTCTGTTCGGTTTGTGATCATGTGAATGCAAGAGCAGCAATTTAGCCAACCTGACTGAAATAGCAAGGAGGACTCTGTCTGGAAGAATACACCCTGCACTGCCCTGTGTTTAAAAGGACAAAATGAAACACAGCTTGGTAATAAAAGCCAGCAGAAACTTGAGCAAAATCACCCTGGACTGGATCAACCATCTTTCCGTGATTATCCAGAGAATAAAAATGTGGGGTTTTCTAGAGCTGTAAAAGTTTATTTTAGTATTCCTACATTCTGCAACTGAGTGTTTAATTTAGTTATGGATACAAAAATAAATAATAAGAAAATTGAGTTACCTGACTTTATTTAAGCATGTTCTATGAAAATATCAGGAGAAAACAATGCAGCTTAATGATGTACTGTTCAGTGCAGTTTAAAATGGTTCTAATAGACGATTTGTCTTTTATGTTCTGTAAAGCTCAAACTGCCTTTTGGTAACACAAACAAATAGACAGTAAACACGCTGGCAACAGTTTCCCTTCTAAAAGAAATGTTTATAATGCAAAAAAGGGTTAAATACTGGAACCGTATTTATGCAAATACATGGAAATAAAGAGTTACGTATCTACTGCATGTAAAAGGAAATTCAGTTTGACAGTCACCACGGTTTTATTATGTGCCTTTCATCAAATCACTCTTAAAACACCCTCACCCTTACGCAGAAAGGAAAGAAAATCATAATCGACTGTAAAGAAACAGGAAAAGGAAATCATTTTCCTAAACTCTGAAAGTTGAAAGCAGCAGGTAGAAAAAAAAAAGCAAACAAACATTGATGGCTCATTCCTGACTAACATGAAATTTCCACCACATACTGCACAGTGTACCTCACTGCACTAATGAAGGCAACAGCTGAAACATTTGTTTATTTGATTTAGTTTATTAAAAGTTTGACTTTATAATTGATGAATATTTGAAACAGAACTGTGATCATACAAACCTTCCTAAAACTGGAGCTGGATTTTAACAGGATTTTGTTTCCAGTACCTTAATGGGGTGTTTGATCTTTGTCTTTAGCTTCTGTTATGTAACCCTATTTAAAACTCCTAAAATGTGATTTATATATGCTCATAAGCCTCCAACATGGAGACGATCGTCACAGTCTGCTGTACCTGCATATTCAACTTTACAAAATGGTTTTCTCATGAAAGGTCTTCTAAACTGCTTGTGGGATTAGTGTTACAAGGGTGAAGTGGATAGTCTAAAAGATTAAATTTAAAAGAACACGATTGTATAATTCATGCTAGTCTACCTTACCCCCCTTGCTTGTCATAACACCTTTGTGTTGACTCCAAAGCGTTCACACATGCATAACAAACACACCAGGTTTTATCATGCGAGAGTCACACCTGCAAGTGATTTTAGGTGTGCATGTCTCTTTGAAAGTCATTTTTTTTATTGTCACTTTTGCTCTAGCTACAGTGCTGCTATTATAATTCCATTCTGTAGATTAGTGTATCTATAACTTCCATATTGATGGAACCTTTCATACAAGGAATACAAGGAAGCGCTCGTTGGTGCTAAACCGCATTGCAGTGACTAACACAAGCTTCTGTTATTTTCAGTGAATTCTGACAGGAGTATAGAAGGAGATCAAACTGTGAGTGTAATATGCATTACTCTGATTATAAGGGACAAGACTATTTTTGTATTTAGTTTTTAATTTATGCACACACCCAGGAGGGCAATATGGTTAGCAATAGCCTTTTCAATAGATTCCAGAATTACATGGACATTCTTAATGGTTGCATGACCAAGGCTAAGCTGGCAGAGGCTTTTGTAGCTTCTGGCAAATTGTTCCAGTGAGCAGAGAATCTTTTTTTTTTTTTTTTGTAATATTTATTAGCAACTGTAAATGTACAATTAGAGTGGTTAGCTAGATTTTAAATGCAGTATCGTTCAGCAAATTAAACAGAAACTAACAACCTTAGCAGATACACTATATCCAGTTAGTCCATTCTGCAATGGTTAACTCAAATTTTTTCTTCTTTTTTTTGATGTAATGTTACAGTGTAACTAGTACAAGAGATCAGCTTGATTACACTTCTAATTAATTTCCAGTCACTTCCATTAAGAGTGAATGAAAAAACCGTGCCAAACAGAAACCTGAACGAAAGGATCTCTTCACATCCCTACTAAACCTGTAACCGTCAGTAAGCACATGTGACAGTTTATTATACTGGAGTTACCTGTGAGGATCAGACGGTAGCGATTTATTTGTTTTGTATACATACGGTACATCATGGAATGCACCAGATAAGGACAAGGTTGCATTTTTTTACCATCCGTCATTCTTTGATTGTGTCGTTATGGCAACAATGAGATCTGCCAATTACACGTTGCCCAAATTGCACATTGAAAATACTCATTTATTTACTGTCAACGTACTTCATGTTCTATTGAGCATTACTATTATAGTGACATGGGTCTTAAGAAGTATGTTTGTATGTTGTATATTTTAAATAATACAAACCTATGTCATCAAAGCTCCCTTCACTTCACTGTATAACGCCTTAAAAGCCCTCTCTGGGCCTTTAGCTTTAGCTTTAGTTTTTACTTGAAAAACAAGTAACAGTCAAGAGGGGTCACGTGATGTCTTTTGTTCATACAGGTTGAAATCTTAACAGCAGATTTGATAGGTTACCAAAAATCTTATTATAGATTTCAACCTGTTAGTTATTAATAAATCGGGGGGACGGGGGGCGGGGTTGACCGAGTGGCTGTCATGGTAAGTCAGGCGAATGCAGGTTCGTGTTCTGGCTGAGCAAGTCGGCAGTCTAAACTGGGGATTCCAAAGGGAGCGTCGGATTGGCTCTGGAGCGTCCGTGGGTTAGGGAGACAAACCCGGCAGGGGATGTTTCTCCTCATCGCGCTACAGCGGACCCTGCTGGCCAGGCGCCTAGTGAGCTGAGGCGGACACCTGCAGTTTTGACCTTTGTCGTCCAGAGGCTGGTAGCTCGCTGATGTTCCTGGGTGTAAAAGAGGAAGCTGGCTTTTATCGGTGGATCAGCTGGTGTCCACTGAACCTTCAGTTCTTCTGAGCTCTGAGGGGAATCGTTGCGGTGAGGGGACAAAACTATTGGACATTTCAAATTGGGGAGAAAATAAGGGCTAAAATAATTGGACACACTAAAAAAAAAAAAATATATATATATATATATATATATATATATATATATATATATATATATATATATATATATATATATATATATATATATTTGTAATAATAAATCAGAGGGAGGTTAAAATGATCAATAAATGATCTTAATGTGCACCTACTGTTATTGGAACAATGTTATTAAAAAAAAGCATTCTACCCATGGCCTATAAACCTAAGCACTTACAAATAAGCAGAGTGCATGCTCTGCTTGGAAGTTAAGAGCAGTTGTTGTTTGCAATGGTTTATTTGCCTATACTATGTTATTTCCATCCAAATACCTACTTATTAAAACACATACCTGAAGTTGATCCACGTGGAGCTTCATTGGGCCAAACTGCACCTCAGTAAACGCTGCCTGCAGAACCAAATGAAAAGGAGCTGTTAAGGATTGTATTTGCTTTTTGCAAGTGAACCTCTTCCAAAACAATAAAAAAATAAGGCAAGATCTAAACCGAATGTCTATTAATTATGATCTTTGCAGCATACAGTACAAATGTTTTTAAATTATGTAAGTATCGTACATTTCAAAAGCAAGGTTACATAAAATAAAAGCTGTTAAAAAAATATAAGCATGATTCCAATTAACAAGGAATTGGGTAACTGTAAAAAAAAAAAAAAAAAAAAAAAAGGCAAGAATTTTACCAACCCCTTAAAATATCAATTACTTGAGAAATGCAATGTAAACGTTACAGATTCACCTGCAATTCAGTCATATACCTCCAGATGTCTGTATAACCAAATAAGGCCTAAAAAATTTGAATAAGATGACAGCCACAGAAATATCAAATGTCAAATAGTAAAGTTGAATTAATTATTATTATTATTATTATTATTATTATTATTATTATAAGCACCGTCATATCAGATACATGTGCCAGAGTGAAACTTTCAATCAAAATTGCTTAAATGTACAACTCTGATCACTGCAATTCTGATTAAATGCTTAACAACTGAAAAAGCTCCTTCATGAAAAACATTTATACAACCTCACAGGGATGTCAGGGATGCCCTACTCATACTGTAAGTTTAGGATACAATTTTTTGTAATCAGTGACTTCAGAGCAAATACCCTACATCAGTGTGGAGTAGGGGTTGATACATAGTATCTTAAAACAGTCTAGAAAGTTTCATAAATAGAAAGAAAACTGATAAAACTATTGTTTGTATTAAAACTAATACCACAAACCCTGTATATGTTGTCGCTGTTACAATTAATATTTACGTTTAAACGGTTAATTCAAGAAAAAAGAAAGACTCAGTGATCTTGGTTCTTGGCTGTTGTAATCACATTCAATGGACAGACTGTCAGTATTGCATATTAAAAGGTCAACCCAGTGATGCAGCCAGACAACAAAGAGTTCCTTGATTTATTCACTCCTCATCCTCATCAATGAACTATAGGTTTATAAAAAATAAAGTAAGAGAATGGAATATGTATAAATAGATTATACAGTGATATCTGATGAGAAGAAACATACAACTGCATAGACTACAAAGGTGGGTCTTAGCCAAAGACAGTTTACTTGGCGCCATGACCAGGTGCTGCGATGTTTGGCCTTAGCATTGGAAGACAAGCGTAACATGACCAATCAGTTGCCATCAGTTCCATCAAAGCATTACACACAAAAGACAATATTCCTCTGTCCAGGAGAGCAACCACCTAAAACCTTCGACCAGACATTGTGTTATGGTCTGGATCGGCACGCCTTGTTCATCTGGTAGAGTTAACAGTGCCATGGGAGGATACTGTGGATGAGGTGTATGAGAGGAAGAAACTTAGGTATGCTCAACTAGCTGCTGAAGCGGAACAGCAAGGATGGAGAGTTTGGGTTTACCCAGTGGAGGTGGGTTGTCGAGGATTGTGGCACACTCTACAACCCGGTTTCTCAGATATGTTGGGTTCAGCTGCCAAGAGCTGTGTCACACAGTGAAATCGCACACTAATCTGAAGCAGCAGAAAGGAGCAGCAACTGGCTGTGGTTGAGACAGAAAAATTCTGGCTGGGGATCTCAAGCACAATAGAAAGAAAGCAACGCTGATGTACAGGCAAGTAGGCTGGGCTGAGTTGAGTGGGGGACAGAGAGGGTAATGCTGGGACGCCAGAATCACTGTCGAGCCCTCTTGAGGTGTCGTGGGCTAGTCGATGAAACACAGAGGACTGGTGTCCACTTGAAGACCCCAGAGATGTACCTTACTTAGCTCAATCCAGACGGTTGTCATGCTGATGCGCTGGGGAGACCGCACTGGGTTGATCCCCGGAGCCAGCATCGCAGCCGTTGTGTGTGCTGATGAGCTGGGGAGGCATAATAAGCTAATCCCAGGAGCCAGCAGTACACTTCAGCCATCAACACCAGACAAAAGGAAATCTACATAATCAGATGTAAAGAAACGTGAATGGCTGGAGATGCAGATGGATCACATTAGTTTATTGTAATAATAATAATAATCTTTATTTTATACAGTGCCTTTCATAGTGGACCACCATCACAAAGTGCTTTACAAGATACTAGACTAGTGTGTGAACTATGCATCAGCTGCAGAGTCACTTATAACATCTCACCTGAAAAATGGAGCAGAAGTGATTTGCTGAGGGTCACACAATGAGTCAGTGACTGAGCTGGGGTTTGAACCAGGGAGCTACTGGTTACAAGCCCACTTCTTTAACCACTGGACCACACAACCACCTAGAGCCATATCTTATTTGGATCTTATCTTGGCGAGAGCCAAGTTCAAATCAGCATGAAGTTTTAACATCTCATGTAATGGAAATCAAGAATGCTTATTTATATTATTTTAGGTTAATATCAAGTGCACTTGATATAGCACAAATTCAATTTTTGTTAAAATAAATAAATAAATAAATAAATAAAAATACAATCTTCAAACATACAAACATTTTGAATATCATAAAAAATAAAAAAAATACCCAAGTCTGGTTTATGTATGACAAAAGTTATCCCATGTTTCCCTTTGCACCATGAAACCAGTCACAAAAACTGATTATAAACTGTCGAGGATCTTTCCGTCAACCACAGCACACATTTTGCCTTCTGTATTCCACAACATATCATAAAGAAATCCTACTCATGACTTCAACCATGCCACTTTCATGTTTTCTACAGACCGTATTCTCTTCATCAGCCTTTCCCCTCTTTTCAGTGAAATTGACAGTGGACTAAGTAAAGGTTGGAAATGATTAGAAAACAAATATAGATTGATTTTAACCTCTGTATTAACAATAAAGCAGTATATAATAGTTATAGTACAGTGAACGTCTGTGTCCGGGTAATATGAATACTCCGCCTCTATCCGTTCACTTCTATTCATGCCGATATTCCACCATCCACACACGGTCACCGTCCTGTAATAACCCTATAATCTCATCTTGTTACAATATTGTACTGGGGCTACTGCCAGTTCTATCTGCAGTCCACAATCAAATCTGCAAGGTCAAACTAATTCATCTACCTGCCTTCAATATTTTACTGATAGATACAATTTCCCATTAGCTAAGTCATTGATTAACTATCCAAACCAACCAGTGCATTTCTGATGATAATTACATGCCAATTTTAAAACTTGTATAGCATGAACCCAAATGTGATTGGGCAAATAATATTACATTCTGATGTATTACTATAATAATACTTCTACAGAAAGAACTACTCCCCCTTCAGAATAGTGAAATGACCCACTGTTACTGATTCTTTATTGTTTGCAAAGTGATAGGACTGTATTGGTATTGTTTACAGATGAAGCAATTGCTATATAGGTCTGTAGCTGTAGCCTTGAATATGTCTGGTTTCACAATTGCAAATTCAAATTTGTGCTCGGTATTTTATTACATTTTATATTAATTTGTAGCATTAGTAATTTGTATCATTCCTCTATTTTCTTGTTGCAGCCCAGAAAGGTCTGCTAAGTATTACTGAAGGTAGCACAGTAATAGTGCCAAATGTATTTTTAGTACAAATATTTTCTGTGTAATTAATAAAGATTTTCGTCTTTTAAAAATAACATCAAAGTATTGCTCAAAAATTGATTCCCTGACAGCATAAACAAGAAAGCTAAATTATAATTATTTTTTAAATCATATATTAGAATCTTAGGGTTTACTATGGGCTGTGGTGATAAAGCTTAGTGTGCCAATAAATGTTACTTGAATATGCCCCCTACGGGCCTTTTACTACAGTCTAATTATCTATTTTTGAAAGGTTTTTTTTTTTTTTATAAAAATGACAAAACACAACTTGAGTGTTATTAAGAGACCTTTAATTATAACCTTTAGGTTGGTTCTGGATTAGAAATAATAGGAATTAAAAGACTGGAATTGTATTTAGTTGCGTTTCACTGAGCCAGACGGACATTGCAGATCTGACTTTTTTCAGTAAGTTGGCATTATTTATGTATTTATTTTTTATCTAGCCAATTATTCCTTTCATAAACAAAAGCATCCAATATGGACAGACTCTCTTCTTCAGTCCTACTGTAGCAGTTACTATGGAGAATGCCATGGAGAGTTTACAGTGCTTGTTGTATTCATTGAAATTTATTTTTTTTTTACCAATTTTTATTTCAATAACACTGCTATTTCTCCAGTAAATAATACAGTATGTGCAGGCCAAGCAGACAGCTAAAGTTCAACTCCATACACCTACTGTTTACTTAGCAATGCTGCATTTAACCTTACATCCTGTCTGCTGGGTGCATCCGGTCCTATGGATCTCTATGCTACAAAGCCCTTCATATAAACTGAAAGAGTGGCTTTCCACCAAACCGAAAAACAGGAAATTTGATGACATTGTTCAGTGGGCAGACGTCAGCAGACAGAGAGATAAAGAGTAAACAGCTCCCTAGCAGCAGCACAGGACTGGTCCGGAACTGCTGGAATCCTGGGAGGTCTGCTGTATTTCACATCAAAATGAGTCCCTTGGGGTCAGACTGTTCCAATTTGTATTACACAATGCACAGAATGAACCATTTCATTTTGCTGTCCTAGTATTTGATTGTAACACCCCATCAATCTATCATCGTATTGGTAGGTAAACAAGTATTAGTACAGAACCCCATGATTCACCTTTTTTTTTTTTTTTTTTTTTTACATATTTAATTTATGCTGTAGAATACGTGACCACGTGGTGAAACTAAACAATGTGTGCTTTTGTTCTTCAGCCAGTGTCCCAAAAGGATATATAGCATAGAGACATAAGCACGTAGTGCAATCCTACAGTAGCTAGAGTAGAATGACAAACTGCATAGTAACTAGCATTTTCCTTCTGTAAAGGATGTGCTTAGGGTTACATACACAAGTGTATAGAACAAATTATAGAAATCCCTTTGTCCATAAAACACAAACAAAAAAAAAATGAATTCAATATAAATCACCCCTATAAATCTCAATGAGAAAAGTGATTTCATAAAAATCTGAAACAAATTCCAAGTTCAACGGTGTCCAGTATGTTACAGCTGCAATGTATAACGTTTTTGAAACCAATTGGAAGCAGTTCAGTGTGCAGTGGTGATCAAGGAACATGAGCTATCCATATAAGCAACTCTACACGAGGGATGCCTAAATGCAAGATTTGTGGGCATTTCCTTTTAAACAGTACCTGCATAACAAAAACTTCATGTCATGTCCCTTTTTTCATTTGTTTATATTTTGTTTTGCTTCTCCAGGTAACAGTGAGCTTGCATTTGACATGAACAAACTCTTGCTGCTGTCAAATGTGTAGAACACAGTTACCGTCGTGTTAGAACAACATTAAACATGCTCTTACTCATTTTACACCAAACAAACATGCTGCAGCGTACAGCTCTGGCCACAAGTTTTCCACCACCTTATAGAATTAACTAACTTTTCTCCATAAAGTTGACTGAAAGTGGCTGAATAAAGTCACATTAACATATTGAATTACATACAGTAACACTTTGTAGGTTTCCATGCACTTAACGAAAAACTGACAAAAATTAAAAAATTTGAAATACTGTAGTTACTATTATGGCTAGATGATGCAAAACCTTTGGCCATAGCTATACATTGGGGCCAATAATTCATAGGGAAGATCAATTTTAATGGGAGTGTTGTCTCACTAGTACAGGGACACCCTAAATATCCATTTACTAGAAACTGCTATGTGGGAAATTGGTTCTTCATTTTACCCAGTAAATGTTTTTTTTTTTGGTTGTTTGCCCGTTTCTTTTTTCACAAAAAACATGTTTTCAGGAAAGGATTATGATTAACAACCGTATTAAATATATAAAAAAATAATATGACTTTTATGAGAAAATGGGTTTTCTGTTTAAACTTCTACAGTCTGCATAATATGATTTGTCACAATGGAAGAATTTTAAAGCTAACGTCCACGAAGAGTTTGAGGCAAAGGTCTAATTAAAGAGCTGTTTACATCCTTGTTTTTTAGAGCAGGCCCCAGACTGCCACAATGAAAAGTCTATTCAGATGCTTGGGTGCCAGCCTCCCTTCTGCTTACACAGTTAGGACAGAACACAGCCTCTGCACAAAATATTCATCATAAAGTAAAATTTATAAGACAGTTGGGCAAACTTTACTTCCTAAACCAGGTTAATGATATACTAAAGAAAAGCCAAATGTTTATCTACCTGACTTAATTTTACCTTTTAATTTATGACTGGGTGTTTTTGAAATCTGGAAGCAAATATATATATATTATCATATATATACTTGTATTTTATATTATACTTATATATAATATATATATATATATATATTGAAAAGTGTATATTACAACATTGTATTTTCTCTCTACTTGTATTAATCTGACAACATTGAAAGTGAGATTTAAAAATAGACAATGTCTCTGATTGTATTCATCTGAAAGGAGGTGTGGACGCTTTTTTGTTTGACTAATTATGCAGTCCCTGTAGAAGGGAGACACCCTCTGTGCCTCTGTGCCTGACCCTTGAAGAGAAGAACGTACAGCAGCACTCTGGAAAGTGGCCATTTCATGTGTTATAAAAAAAAAAATTAAAAAAAAAAATCACTTTCTTCAAACAATAATTCAAATAGAAAATCAGGATTTTCAAGTCATTTCATGAGACAATATTCTAGCAGACAGAGTGGATTACTGTTACACAGGGTAAACAGACAGATCCCCATGGTAGTTACAATACCCTGGACTGCATGTAAACAAACAGAGGAGAGAATGGAGTACTCCAGCTCCACTCTGAAAACTAAAATGTCCTGAAAATAACATATTTCACCATGTTAATAAGACATTTCATATACTGTAACTACTGCGCTAGCCAAAAAAAAAAAAAAAGGTTTTTAGTTTTTTAAAATGTATGTATATCTGATAAAAAAACATAATTGATGCATCCAAGCCTTATATAAATAACAATAAAGTAGGTATGTCTTAATATTTTATTTGAAAATTGAAGTTTAGTGCAGTCTGCTTTCTGTTTTCTGTACTAGCAAAGCTTACAAATACTGGTGCTGTTTAAATCGTTACACTTGGGTCCCCCCAGTCCTTTAGGGGTTTTCCATCATACCCTTGTTGTATTCTTCAGGAGACTATTGTTTCAGCTTTCTGTTCAATTACCCAGACGTTACCACAGTACAGTATATGAAACCATGCTACTGACTGGAGTATGGGAAGATAACGTCTCTTGTTTATTCAAAACCTTCTGTACTAATTCACAAGAGATTGCTGGGTAAAGTGAACCTCAGTAATGTGTAGCACAGATTAGAACAAGCCAGTGTATAAAAGCGTTCCAGTTGTATTCCTTAGGCTTGTGTCGAAACACGCAAGATGCTGTTTGCAATAATAATGTTTAGACGCCAATGTAAATCAAATATATTAAGCTTCATAAAATCTGTATCGACTAGAACACTGAGGTCTTTTTCAAATCTGAATATCATCAATTTCACTAAAATAATCTGTCATTCAAAAGCCCACAAAAAACCAGCAACACAGTTGGTTTTAATATTGAAAGCATTCTATAGAATATACTGTTATAGGGCATTTCTTTGTTTTGAAAAAAATATTGTCTATCAACCAGGGCCTTCAACGGCATAAAGTACGGTACTATAGACATGAGAAGGCACAAACAATTACTGCAAAACAAAGCAAACACATACACCGTAGGCCCTCTTTAAATGGAAAATTACATTTTCAGAGCGCATGAAACTTAAAAAAAATAACTTCACTGCAACTAAATTTGTTCCTGCTAGATTTACATCACTTTACATTCCACTCAGAAAATGTGCCTTCGTGTTTTACACTTTTTGCTGCATGTTGTAAACGTTTATATTTCATAATCTGTAATGCAAGAGAACATCCCTAAATTTTTTGGTTAGTTCATAACAAAATCTATGAAGAAGTACTATTGACAGGGTTCATAAAAGAAAGCTCAATTACATGTAAACAGATATGTGAAAGTGTGAAGAGTGTACTACAGTACATCAGGTTTTGGTGACCTTAAAAACACACTTGTAGTTAAGATTAGTTCCTTATTTGAAAGTCCACTTGGCTTTTGGGTTAGTTACTGGGTAGCCTATACAGTATGTTTTTAGAACAAACGGTACTGTTTACAAGATACTCTAGAACAAATTCTACAGCACAATAAGAGAAATATGCACGTTATCTATAGCAGGTGGCCACTTTTAAAAGCGCTGATGTAAAAAGTCAGCAACTAACTAAATCCTGATGCGGTCACTCAAGTTGCTATCAAGCCATTTTAAATAAGCTATTTGATGCAACACATAGCATGTAGTGTAAAACTGAGAAATAATGGCTAAAAACAAATCCCTGAAATGCCACAAAAATAAACACATACACAAAAACGTATTACTTTAAAGAAATTGTGTCTAACAAAATAGTTCCCATATGCCCCATACAATGCATTATATAGGTCTGATACATGCAGTTTTGAAATAAACTTTTTGGTTTTTAATTAAAAAAAAAAAAAAAAAAAAAAAAAATTGATAATTTGATGATATTGGGGTATTATAGTAGTTTAACGACATTTCTGTTTACAAACCATGCTTATAGATATGTACTTCCGGGGTCATTTTCCCCAGAGTGTGAAACTGTCCCCACCCCTTCACTGCTTCTTTCTGTCAACAACCAATCAGCTGCTTCCCCTGCTGACTGGTTTGCTTTCAGCCAGTAAGATGCTTTGACCAAGAGTGCACTGCTGGGGTGAAATGACCCAGGAAGCAAAGCAGTAACAAACTTCTTTAACTTAGCTTAGTACCTGGTGTTTGATAGAACATGTGTTTCTTTAAAAACTGCACCAGACCTTTAAAACCTACAATACATCAATTGTACAACTAGGAATGAGAGCGAGAGATTAAAATAACGTGGGATTTTATCTGTATTTCTTGTGGATTTTAAAACGAATCACACTGTTTGCAGTTTTCTTAAATCACAGAGATAAGTAGAAGCACTCTCGCAGTGAACACTTATCATATATTTGGTCAACCTTGTACAGGCCAGCACCAAATTGGCTTTGGAGACCCTAACGAATTGCTAACTATTGAAGATCCTACCGGATTACTGTAGAAAAACAAATCAGGCATCTTTACAGTAAGGCACACCTAGCATTAAATGACTTTGTTTCCATTTCCTGTTGGATGATGCCAAGTTCCTTATTAAAAAGCACAGTTCTGACAGCACAAATTGTGAAAGAAATATGTCATTCTTAAGTGTTTTAATATCCTAATATTTGTGTTTCCATTCCAATTACAACAAGATTAATTTATCAAATGCAGTCAAGACAAATCTTCTTTCACTTTAACTAATACGCAGCCAAGCAAACCATTTTGTATCAAACATCCCAATATGCATTTAAAGAACGGGCCCTTTTCAAAAAGCTTTGACTCATGGATTATTTCAAGTTACCCAATGTCTTTTTCAGACTGTATTTATGAACAAAATAAAATCATGACACTGTTTGTAGGAGTCTACAACAGGAATATAATAACTGTATTTTATTCGTAAAACAGACTTCTTTTTAAATAACTCGTTGTGAATCGGCCCAGCATCTACAGAGGACTGAAAAATGTTTTGGGGACCTGACAACACCGAACACTTATTCTCTCAAGATTTAAAATGGGTACTTCTACAGTACAGACAAAGTGCTAACGTCACTGCTCTGTGTTCTTTTTCCAGGCAACGACTGGTCCGAAACCGTCACTCCTATGGCTGTGTAGACTTTTCGACTGCTCGTTTCATGCCGCAAAAACACTGATTTGTTGAGACATGCTTTTTACGAGGCAGTCAGATTACAGAGTTGAGTGTGGTGGAATGCTCTCTCTAAAACCCATAAAGCATACAGCAGACAGAGTGCGCCTGTTTTACATCTTCAGGCAATGCTCCCTGCCCATTACAGCTTGATGATTACCAGTCAATTCTGAACAAATGAGTTGCAGATTAAAAAAAATATATAAAGTTAAAATTGGAAGAGGCCAGATTTTCATATATTTACATGTACTGCATATGGCGCCACCCAAGTGGATTAGCCCACTAAACATTTTCTACAACCTTAGTTAAACAAAACTAAAAACAAATCTAAAACGGCACTAAAAAAAAATTGTTTTAAAAAAGTTTTTTTTTTTTTTTTTTTTTGTAAATGGAAATACTTTAATTATACTTATTTCATTTGTAATTGTAATACTGTACATTTTTGTAGGTACATTAAAATGAATGAGGCCCTGGATGCTTAATATACAGTATATATTTTTTTTAAATCAAAAATGAGTTTCACTTATTCATTCACGCATTCATTCATACCTTCGTTCATAAAAAATCTGAATGAAGCTAAATAAACTTCCTTCATTAACAAATGTTTAGTCGCAGTCCTAGATCATGACATTGAGAAAGGCACATTGCTGAAACCGTTATCCAAGTTTAATATTTTCTATTCAACTATCTTCCTAAATGTGACTACATTCAATGCATATGCACTGTAGTTCTGCAGTTTGATGTAGAGCTCTTATGCAGACATTTGACTCTTATTAAATACCGTCTGGGGACACCAACTAAAGATGCATTTTATTATGCTCATTATAACGGCATTGAAGATTGCTGGAAGCCATTGCCGTATATTGCACCTATCAAATATTTTAATGCCTTGCAAATGCAATTCTCTACATTTTTACCAAGCCATAATAACCCAGGCTTCTAAAAAAAGCAAAATCCTATAGGTTTAATGTAACGATAATTTCTACTACACCACTGACTCGTGACAAATTGTACCCACAGAATAGTCTACTTGATGATTTGACCTGACAGGAGGAGGCCAGGGCACCTACAGCTGCTTTGAGGTGATTACAATTATGCATCAACCCCAGAGAAGTGCATGACTTCAATGAGGCTGCGTCACCAACTGTAACTACCAGTAACAGCTCTGAAAAAATGGTACAGACACTTCTCATAAGTAAATGAGGTGTATAGTATATGTATAGTATTTTTCTATGAGAAACTACTGGAAATATCTGTTATGGTGTCATCTAAGCAATATTTTGTGTCCTCCATAGTTGTAGTATATTAATATAGGGTTAAATGAAGAAATAAGTCATTGTAGTGATCTTATAGGGCTTACCACATAACAGCTTTCTTGCAATGCTCTTATAATTCCTTTATCATTTTTTTTCTTCCACTTTGAGTCTGGTGAAGTCCAGTTAACCAGTCACCACACCACCCTGCAGCTCCTGAATTGGCTGACTTGAGGAACACACTCAGGCATTTACATTTACCATCTAAGTGCCTATTTTTTCTAAAATGCCAACATTTTCTTAATCAGCCACTTAAAGCTATAAGTAGTCCAGCAAAATTAGAAAAAAATAAACATTTAACCAACCGAGAGCAGATATATGTCTCTTGCAGTGCTAAATCAACAAACATAAACTCATTTTGTAATGTCTGACTTGAAGTTAGCATACAGGGCTACCTTTAGCTCCTAATTCAATAATAACTTGCATGTTATAATGACACTTAGCCCCCACCTTCCACAGTTGTAAAATCTAAATCAGCAAAATCAGTAACATGAAAAAGTAGATCACCATCATCCTTTATCCACTGCGTGCACATGTAAAAATACAGTATTACACACAGACAGATGGAAAGTTATCATATATGTCAAGATTATGACATATATGCAGTATGCAGTATTATGCTAAAGAAAGTTCTTAGCAAGTAGTGTATCAACTGGAATTCTCTAGCTACTGTATATGCAAAACTATCCCCCGGCATATGCATTAAAAACAAACAAACACATATATACATTTTGACAAATCAGTGTCTAAAATGTATTTTTAAAGCTCATGCATAATTGGATAGCATGAAACATAAACATGCTAATGACACAGCTGTAAAACAAGTACACCTTAGTAATATTTCACCTTCCTCCCTAGTCACCTTCAAGGTATTTTTGTCCTTATCCTGATTACATACAAATCCACTCTAATGCCATCACATTAAGCTCTGTGTGGTTCAATCTACACTGAACACACAGCTTGCTTCTCACAATATATAGTATCAGGTATCAAGTGTATTCTGTGTGCCCCTCAATTATAGTTACCTGTGCTGATACACTGTAGAATATTGGAATGAAGCTTGAAGATTTTTCCAGTTTTACAAGACCCTGCTGAAACAAATTACTCAAATTGCCCAGTGAACATAACGTTTAAGTGAATATCAAAAGTAAAATTAAATCCAGTCAAGCCCGTTACCTAGAATAGGCAATAGGTCAGGCCTGCTTGCCCTACAGTGTATACTTTACCAAATATACCCATTTTTAAATGCCTGCATTTCAAGTTAATCTCAAATATTGGACTTCTACTAAATATAATTGGGTTATTACAGAAATTGTGCTAGTCTTCAGCTAATTAAACCAATGTCCCTTTCACTGTGATATTTAATTTAAATAAAGGGGCATTTTCAATATAACCTAACTAAGAGAATATGGGAACTCAAGGCCTCTGCTTTTTGTTTGTGTAAACACAGTCCTTTAAAGGGCAATTAAGCAATAATTTAGTTAACTTACTATCTATTTCTTTATGTATACGTGAGAACATTCTTTGCATTCCATTCTGAGCTATTTTTTGCAGGATGTTTACATTTCTTTTCGAGTCACAAGCTCTCTTGCAGTATATCTCGTATACCCTCATAACAATGTAAAAACGTGAGGTTTGTCTTGTGTCTAATGCTTCCCCCATGTGAACAAAGTACTAAAAGCAGCAATAAAACTCCAAGTGAATATCACTCCCGTTTACAATGCCACAGAATCAGGGAAGAGAAATGAACTCTAGGACTACAGTCTTTACCAGAAACCCCCAAATGCAAGAGAGAAGGTAACTTCAAAAGTTTACTTATTTATGTTCAAGAATCTGTGTCTGTAGAATTCCTGATACCTGTTTTTTTTTTTTGTTTGTTTTGTTTTGTTTACTTCCTGTAAACAATGAAATCACAAAATCTGTTGACCTTTCACCTGTCGGCTCCATATTAATAGTATGATGAAAGTGGGGTCATGTTATTTCGACAGGAAGCACAGATGTCAGTAGAAGCCCAGAGCTTATGAGCAAGCAGATCATTATATTCTAATACTCACAAGACTTTTCATCACACTACCACTAACACAGTACAATTCTGACATACACATTAAATATAAAGCATATTGCTTGCTGAGGAGTACATTGCATTACCTCTGGTTTCAACATGTTACTTCAACTTTAATCGATCCTTTTGGATACCATTCTCGTTGCCGATTTAGCCCTTCATCCCTATACCTGCGTGCGTTCTTTCCCAGCAACACAACAACATTCTCCCTTTACAGCTCTCTTTCTCTCTCGCGCTTTAATTTGTATTCTAGAAGTCTGCAGGTTTCAATGTTCCTTTCAATCTCTAATTCCTGGCTTGGCATCTCCCTTCATATGTTTGACCGAGCTCATTTACTTTGAGGTTTCCTCTTCTATGTTCAGACAAGCCACTGTTCTCGTAGTACCAGGGAATGAAAACAGTCCAAGGTCACAAGTGACCAACACCTGCTGCAGAGAGCCAGGTTTGGACTGTAAAAACTCTGCAAGGGCACCCAGGTACAGTGAAGGCAAATAGAATGTTTTAAAAGAACTTCTTGAAAAATCTGAATTCCAAAATCTGAACCGAGTACATTATTTAATAGCTGCTAGGTGATAAAGGGCCAGCAGGTGGCATTGGTGACTATACTGTACAAGGAAGAAGTCCAATTGCAACTGTCCAATTGGCAAATTACAAGATGATCAGCATGAGAATGTGTAGTAGTACAACTACTACTATAGGCAGTAGAGCCATCATTATGGGCAGCCCATTTTTAGCTCTGGACAAATGACATGGACACATTTTGGCCTCTAGAGATGGATTAATTGTACAAAAATAACTCACTCTCTTTTCATGTATTCATTTTTATGTTTCATTTTGAGAATCTGTCAAACTTTACATGATATGAAAGAACATACTCTCCTCTTTTTTTTTTTTTTTTTTTTTTTTTAATAATTAATTTTAACCATGGTAAAGTCTGGTAATAGCCGAGAAGATTTCTGTGCAAATTACTGTGGCAAGCTTTTATAATGGAATTAAGAGAGATTGTCTTCTGAGGAAAAGCATTTTAACAGCCATACATTTTAAAAATGGATTAACACAAACCTCAGTTAATACTGCACTTTCCTACGTATTTCTAATCATTTGCATTGTAAATTAACCTCTTCTTTACTTTGATCATGTTATTTTCAACAGTCTACTTCAAACACTGCAGGAGAAAAATGTTACATCAAACTAAATATTCTGGTACTGTGCGATCTTGAAGACCTTATTACTTGGGCTGTTTGTTTCTCACAGTTCTTGTTTATTTCCAAATGATTTTCCTAACCACAGCTAAAATGTATAAACTAAACACGGATAATTCTTAATCTTTATCCCTATACTGCTGCTGGGTAGTGTGATATACTTGCCAAGCCAAGCTTCAAAGCACATTTTGACATAAAAGCTGTTAGGCTAAAAGCCTATCAAATCTTGCAACAAGCCAAGTTTAATGTTGTTTCTGCAGAGAAGACCTTGACTTTAGCAGGTGACCAGGAGGTTTCCTTCAACAGTTTATTGAAAAGATGACGACAAGAATGTGTAAACTGTTTGTAATTATACAAGTGGGTCAAAAGCCTTTACCTGAGACAAGAATATGGGAACTCTGCACTATCAGATTACATTTTGACAGCTGTACAGGTCTAATCATTTAGGGGAACTTGGATCAGTAAATCCTTCTTCCTTGTACAGTATGTTTCCTTAATCTCAGTGAAATACAGCAATGCATGATTAAAATATGGCCCTTCTAGGACAGATCACTGCAATCTGCGCATGGAACTAGACTGTCTTTATCAGACTCATGAAAGTACGTTTCATCTGACACATAATTAATAATTAACATTTTATCTCCTATTCCGGTTATTTAAGACCATAAAATTGGCAGTCTATTAAAGTATGCACCTATTACTGTAAGTCCATCATGGGGAAAGGGATGCTTGCTTTGAGAACTCTTTGCCGGGTTTTATACAACAAGCTGCTACTTTTTCATTTGTAAGTCTGTGTGTTAAGAACATAAGAAAGTTTACAAACGAGAGGAGGCCATTCGGCCCATCTTGCTCATTTGGTTGCTAGTAGCTTATTGATCCCAGAACCTCATCAAGCAGCTTCTTGAAGGATCCCAGGGTGTCAGCTTCAACAACATTTCTGGGGAGTTGGCTCCAGACCCTCACAATTCTCTGTGTAAAAAGGTGTTCTTGACATGTATGAATGATCTGCTGCCTTGATCTTGCAATCTATCCAGTGCGCGCTTTGTAAATGTATGATTCATCTCGTCCTGTTTTTAAAATGCTTAGTTTAACATTTTGCCAGTCAGGTGAGATGTTAACATCTAGACCAGAGGGAAGGTATGTGGTGCACCACAAACCTTCTCCGATAGCACACTGCAAGTCATAAACGCATTATATTGTATGTTTATAAGAAATGATATTAGAGCAGGTTATCATGCCTGTCAAAATAATCTAGAGTATCAATGCAGTTTGTCGTTTTTTGAGATGGTTTAATTTTTTACAAAACTAAATCCAAAATAACTGATTTTACCGCTGTTTTACTTGGAAGGCAATGGGAAATGCTTTTGTAATATTGCTAAAAATAAAGTCAAGTACCAATTATAATTTACAAGATTATGAAAATATGAAATTGACTCATGCACAATTTAAGACTATTCAGGTAATCTGAGTAATTGTTACAGCATTAACTGATTATATATATATAAATATATATATATATACATATATACATATATCACACACAGACACATAGAGGTTTGGCAAAATTTTCGAATTCATGAAACCCACATGCATGCAAACTATTGCTAATGAGCAGTTCCACGCGTATTGTTAATTTGTTACTAATTTAACCCCTAATGTTGAATAACCGTTTAGACTGGGTTAAAAGTCTGGTTTGTTAAATGTAATCTCATGTTTTATTCTCACCCTAAAGACACAGAGTCTAAATAATGTGTCAATTACAAGATTAAAGACCCATCCACTGGAAAACTGACTTCCTAAAATTATTTAGTTTAATAAACCAAAACTCTGATAATAATTGGGCGATTTAAAATGTCTTGAGCATAAAGTCCTAAGATGAGTTACACATTCAATACCTACTTGCTGACTTCTGAAAGAACAGAAGGTTAGTTATTAAGTAAACACTTATGGTGTCTTTTCTTGAGGTTCGTCTTTGAATAATGCTGTTTCAACAACCTCAAAAAGCTATCACATGCCATCCCATGATTCAAACTTTTTAACCTTGAGGGAAAAGCACAAACAAATTCAGATTATCTACAACTGAATGCAGCCTTATTAATGACAGCTATTTAAAAAAAAAAATTTAAATAAAAAAACCACACACGCACACAATGGCAAGGCCTGTTTCTGAAGTACACTCACCTTAGTTGACATTTTCACAGGGAACACGCACATTTCAAAGCTGTGCACACACTGCTTTAATATTAACTGTGCCATTTTTTTTAAATTATATACACGTTTTTCCTCAATTAATTTTTAAAAATGTTATTATGATAACATGTATAGCAATATTCTTCTTGATTATTATCAGGCTGGGTAATTGGGATCTGAAAATGTGGTTTGCCCTATTAGGTAGGGTTATTTTGGTACTGTCTATATTATGTATGAAAGGATGTTCAAAGACCCATTTTATAATACAAAAACATAATTTTCAAACAAAACTGGTTCAAAGTGGGTGGACGTGTACTATATATTTTTTCTTCTTATCTTTTAGTTTAGAATTGAGTGAATACGCCCAATGTGCCAAAAGCATTGAACAGAAATGGAGCTGACAGAACATAATGACTGTCTCTACGTTTACCGACTTCCCTGAGGTTTTTACAGTGTTAACTGTATTTCTTGTGTTACTTTGGTCCTCAATTTCCCCTAGTCTTCCTCAGAGATAACTAGGAGAACTGGAGGCAACTTTTTAGTAGTGTCTTTGAATGTGACCTTGTGAAACAAAATTTGTTTTGAAGAGTCAGAGAACTGAATATTTACAGACATTACTGGCCGACGTAGGTAATGAAAGATAACAACACTGTAATATTTCGGCAAATATTTTTTTGTATTGTAGTATGAAAACTGTTTTGTTAAACCTGGGAAATATACTGTAATTCTTTTGTTGTTGTTTCAAGTCAATTCAAATCATTTCAGCTGTTTTAGTTTTGGCAGCCTCAGTTAGTAAGGCAGTAAGAGGTTAAATATGTCTGCCTTTAAGTCACAATGAAAAGCTACAGTACTAGGCGCAACTTACTGGATACAACACTAAATCTGTCATAATTACATGCTTCAAATAAATGTGATATGAATAGGATAGGTGTGGACAGGCTATTAGAAGACATTGTAATCCACTTTGTTTAGCCAGACCGGCATAACCTACCTCAATGCTACACAGCAGATGACATAGTTTTGCTTGCTCTGACGTCACATGTGAGATATCATATCCAAGAGCCTGTCACCACCTATCCTACTTATACATAAGATTATCACAAAACCACTCAACAATATTATAAGGTTCTAGTAAAGTCTGTTAACCCTGTCACTTCTTGTCAAAGCACAAATCAGTATCCAAATACAACTCCTTCAGTGAGCCCCAAAGACAGCACTTTGCTGATACCAAACTCAGCTTTTCTCCCTGTGGGAGAAACAAGAGTAATTTTCTCATTGTATTTCAGGTCCTCGACTCCTAACTATTTTACAGTTTTCAGGTTTACATTTATAATTTTTCACATATAATACACTACCTTGTCTACTTAGCCAGCAGTGAACATACAGTGCACTATACTGTACCCATTTTGGAGTACTTTCTAGCTGATTTGAACCCAATTTATTTTCTAATGATTTGTATGACTAAAATATAGGTTTACATTGACTGTTATTCAGACGTAACCAATCAGAAGCCAGAGGCTAGAACTCATACAAAATACCATGATACTCTCAAGAACAAAGTTTAATCACAGTTCTCAAATCACTATATAATATTCTCCGCCACGGCCATCAATACAAAATTTAAGCTATCAGGAGCAAGAAACTGATTCCTTAATACTGATGATCTCAACAACTTTAGGAAAGACTGTTGTAGCCAAGCTCTTAATTGGATAACCAAGTTCACTAGATTTAAAGCGTACATAAGCACCTTTTTATTTTACTGTGTTACATGTCCCAGTGTGTTGCTACAACTGTTTACGTAAGGTGTGGGTATTGTTTAAATTTTTTGTTATTACATTTTGACCACTTTTTTAAACTTTTAAATTGCATCCCCTACCTCAAGACGGCTTCACATGTACCTCACAGAACTACATTTCCCATCATCCTCCTGCTCACATATGTAACTGAGATGGATTTACCAGTGAGCAGGAGGATGATGGTAAATGTAGTTCTGAGAGGTCCATGCAGGTACATGTGAAGCCATCTTGAGGCAGGGAATGCAATTTAAAAGTAAAAAAAATAATTAAAACAACACACACACCTTACGTAAACAGTTGTAACAACATATGGGAAAATGTAACACAATAAAATAAAAATTTTAATAAAAATGTAAGCTCCTCCAATAAATCGTTGGGGATAAAAAATAATTACATAACAGAAAAAGATAATGCTCATTTAAATCTAATCTGGATAAGTAAGTCAGCATAATTAAACATAATCTCCTCACAAACAGTAAGGTACTTAACTACAGATTAGTAGAATTAGGTTGGGATATATAACAAGCAATTGCTGAAATCAATTTATAATAAAAATGGAAATCATGTTGGTTGACCATAAGATTCCCCCTGAAAGGTCCCCACAGCACACTGCAACAGTAATTTAAAAAACAATAAAATCCTTTTTTTTCCTCCCACAATAGTCCAGAGATCCTTTTTATTATGCCCTGACATTTATATCTCTGTGGTGATGCTGCTTCTAACAAAGTTATTTGATCCATTACTATTAAAGTAATAAAACATTGCAATAAAATAAAACTGGTTTTCTGTGACAGAGATTTATTATCCTAGTGGGTCATAGAAATATATCCTCAACATGGACTTTATTGTTCATTCCTGAGCTCTCCTCTGCTCATGTCTCCAATAAACCCAGCTTCATTGGACTGTGAGAGGTAATGCTTTTTGTAACCAAGCCAGTGAAACCCTTGGTTACTGTAACAGTGTCTGTTCACAGGTCTCAACCCTGAACTGGAAACCAGGGATCAGACTGGAGAGACAGAACGAGGAGAGAACTGAACTCTGAAAGATTATGATTAACTTGACTGGGTAAATCCACAGGACTGGAGGAGCATAGACGTCCAGAGTGAATAAAAAAAAAAAAATTATAATAATAATTTTACTATTTTGCCCCAAATGTATGTGGATATGATCAATGCAATAATGTAAGCAATGGCTACACATCTATATTACATTTCAACTGGTGTTTTTCCTCGGGGTGACTTATTGACCATAATTTTTAACATTGCACCAAACAAGAGGTGGAAAGAGATCGGTCACAGAGCAGTGTCATTAAAATCTAACATGCTTTATATCATAAAAAATACACCTTGAAAACTCCATAGGGACATAAGTGAAGAACTAGGATTACAAACCAACAGAGAAATCCATGGGAAAAGCATGTCATCTTTCTGCTCTGGTATTTAAACTGTAATCACTCAGGGGTTAATCTGATCAATGCTACACTGTACGGATAAACCATGCAGCTGGGATTTTCAGAGTATTTTACAGCACCAGGGTAACGAAATGCACACCATAACATGCACTTACTGTACAGTCTATGGAGAGACTTAAGAGGAAAAAATAATTGCTCTGTTTTATAAATTGGCTGCCCTGCAACAGCCTCTGCAATTTATTGAACCAATTATGAAAGTCCAGCCTCTACTACTGTAGCGCTGGTGTCCAGATGTTCGCTGTGATTTCACGGTTTGTTTCTTATCTTTTTCTTGCATTGTCATCTTGCGTTTTTATAAAAAATACAAATTTAGTGAACACATGACATCATCATGAAAAGGCACACAAAAAATAAATAAAAACCTTGTCCCTGCAGTTTCCAACTAGAGTCTAATCCTTTACTTTCTTTGTTTCACTGTGTTACCGAGAATAATCCAGGTTTTCACCTCTGGAAAACTGTTTAATCTGATCAAAAAAATCTCCTAAGAAATCTCTGCTGAAAATGTATTGTTTTACACTGAACACATTTCCATCACAGTTTTGCAATACATTAACCTGCTTAGCTATGCTTTGTTACACTTCGCTGTGCCTTACCTTGATTTTATCATTGTACATGTTGTAAATTATTACAAGGGTAAACAACCAAATTGAAACACATGTATCTCCTGCCTCCCTTGCAATTCCAGCCTGTTTTTATTTGGCTTGAAGGAAAGCTGTACAAACTACGCAATTCAACTTCAAGCCTTCAACTGTTTTATCTTGCCCCGAACCCCACACTGTACAGACACAAAGCAAGCAATATTAAACCAGAGGAAATGCATGACGCAAGTGCTCTGTTATCAAGTGCACCCAGAAACATCATGCATTTTGGTATTTTATATTGAAGCACCCATTTTACACTGTGTTATATTTATAAACCTAGGCCAGAGAAAAGGCAGGAAAACAACCGTTAAATGCTGCAGTCCACAGTTTGTTACTCATCAAGCTTTCAGTACACTTTTTAGTTCCCATGGTACAGCAGTACACTGTCACAGACACACACACACACACATACATATGCCATGGGATGACCACACTGACCAATCCATGAACAGTCTTTAAGATACATAAAATATAAACATACATACAGTGCCTTAAGTAAAAAATGAAGCTTAATAGAAATTAACATAAACAATCTTCTCTCTCTTTATATGACTCATTTGGTTTTCAGTTTTCTTGGCTGTATAACAATTACTGTAGTTTAAAAATAGTTTGTTTTGTTTGAAGCAGAAAATGGTTCTAGCAATTAAAAAGTAGATTTATTCTATTGTTTGGCTCAGCTTAATAGAAGACATCAACCACCAACCCTGCTTCTTCATGTCATTAAATCGAACCTGTCAACAATGTTAATAAATTACTCTTATTTCTTCCAGATCCAATCCACCTCCCACCCCCTTGACTATGGTTCTCCTACTTAATAGCTCACTGGACCAAAACTGTTTCCAAGGTAACTTATTACAACATGTAGTAGGGTAGAGTTACTCTGCTTCAATTTATTTATATATATATATGCTGATAACTAGTCCTTTTTATCATTTCAAAAAAGTTAAATCTTCCCATATTATCACATATCATTTCCCATCATCCTCCTGTTCACATAATATGTAACCAAGATGGATTTACCAGAGAGCAGGAGGGTGATGGGAAATGTAGTTCTGAGAGGTCCATGCGGGTACATGGGAAGCCATCATGAGGCAGGGAATGCTATTTAAAAGTTTTAAAAAGTGGTCAAAATGTTAAAAAAAACACAAAAAAAACCAACAACACATACCTTACGTAAACAGTTGTAGCAACACGGGAATATGTAACACAATAAAATAAAAAGGTCCTTATGTACCCGTTAGGTAATTGTAAGCACCATTTTCAAGCAATGCCTCCTGGCACCACCTTAACTGGTCTATAATGATGCCCACTTGCATGCTACAATTTTTGTGAACTACTTAACTAAAAAGCTGGGTAAAACTAAATTCTGTGGTATGATTGTAGCTTGACAAAACTTTCATTCTGTTACAAACATAGCCGTTGTTTCCAAGTACCCACTGCAAAAGCATTTCTCTACCTGGGTCTGATCAGTTCAGCCATATGCACTGACCGACCTGTTTCTGCACTAATTGCTCAGAACATAACAATATTTATTAGCAGGACTTGTCATGGCAACAGGATATAATAACCTTACAGCTCCACCGCTGAATGGATTTGAGTGCTGAACAGTTGAAGTGCCTCTTCACAAAACCGACAAAGGAGAGGGAACATTTTAGCTGCTTCTTTTTTGGCACAAAGATAGCTAATGTTTGAATAACTTTACCATCCATCCAATGTTAAAAATAGCCACGCTGTAGGCCAAAATGTCTTTCAAAGCATTAACACCAGAGTGTTACCTGTTCTTCACTACTGTGTGTGTGTGTGTGTGTGTGTGTGTGTGTGTGTGTGTGTGTGTGTGTGTGTGTGTTTGGGGTCATTGAGTGATTTACTTTCCAATTTACACTATGTGAGTAAAATGTATTTTGGGTGAGTAAAATGCAACATTACCTTGAAGTCATGAGTACTTCCAATAAATACTGCACATACTTTAATGCTATGAGATATGCATTAACTACAACCTTACACTTTAACTATAATGTTACTTTAAACTACTGTACAAAACCATGGTGTTACAATAAAAACAAAAACAATAATTCATATTTGCTTTATTGACCTTAAACAATATAGCTGTAAGGCAAATAGACACAGAAACATAGTTTTGTTTAATTCCAACTGTGCAAGTGCAATACTATTGTATTCTCTATTGATCGCCTTGCTATACCAATATAAAGCTTTCCGACTCTCTGCAAATACAGAATATTGTATTTATTACATAGATTTACCTTCCAAAAATGTGGCTGACAGATAGGTACATTGGTAGGTTAAGTTGAGAGGGACTAAGAAGGCACTGAGAAATCCAGAATCCAAAATCAAGAATCCAGTCACTAATTCACCAGTGATAAACATGCAATACAAAGAAGTGGATTCAACAGTATGTTTTTTTGTTTTTTTTCTATTTAAAACCCAGACTTATTTGTCACAGTAAATTTTCTTAAATTTCTTAAATTTTAAACAAGTAAAAGACACAGTTAAGAGAAGTGTCTAAATCACGTTATCTCCTGTAGTATGAAAACACATCATCAGTGTGTACCGTGTACAGACAAGAATGCATCTTTACAGACTAATAAAACTGTTGGGAGTCCTTGTACCTCATCATTTTATCATACAGCAAGCTGCCCAGCTGGCCTGTGGCCTTGACATAATATTTCCATCGCTAGACATTTCACAGTTCTGTATTTTAACAGCCTTGTCTCAACACCAGAGCTGCAGAAAACTAGCCTGACTTACGATGAAAGGATCTCCCTCCACACTGTGAATTTTTAAAAGTGAATACTGATAGGAGCAATTATAAAACATTTGTAATCTTTTACAGCAGGCTGAGATTTATGATTGCTCGGTAGAGTAGCTAAACAAGGAAAAAACAAACAATCTGATTTGGAAGCAAAGTCATCAATCATGCAATATATGTAGGATTAGGTGGAAGATGAAAAGAAAAAAGTGAAATTCTTTCAGAAATCCACCTACAAGGTCTTTAATCCATTTTGCTATTACAACTAACTATGCAACTTTGTAGTTCCACGTCTTTTGTACTTCTCTTTAGCCATGAGGCTTTTACTCAGTTTACAAACCTGTTCCCCTAGTTGCATGATTCTACTGTAGGTAGCAGCTGGTTAATAAATTGAATATTGAATTGTGTCAGTCCAACAAAACTCCTTCAGTATTGCATTATTTTATAAATTGTGTTGTTTTAAAGATTTTATTTCAATATAAAAATCCACAACTGGAAAACATTTACTGTTTAACAAAAAAAAACAAAAAAAAACAGGTTGACATTATACACTTAATTTTGATTTGGTTGTCAACCTCATACGTTCCTATGTAACATTTGTTTACATTTTTGGGTAATTTCTAATCCCTCAGCAAGGCATGTGGTTTGAACCATTATAATTAAACAATTTCTACAAATTTAGTTTATTTTGGTTTGGACAGGAGCTAATCATACTGAAATCACCACTGTACTGTAATAGTGACACACGGATAAGTCTACATTACAACTTTGGATAGTATTCATTCGTGTCTTAAGACCTCAAATCACTGGTGGGGTCCTAGCACAGTCTGTAGTATCCAATTGTGGTAAAATATTAATTTAACAGTATTTATGCAAGGTGAGAAGGCTAACATGAGCCGCAGTATACTATATATTGTATTTTATCACATGAAAATTAATCCAGATTGCAGTCAGTTAAAAAACAAGATATTTTGTAACCATGCTATAGCCCTCCGTTGGGGCAGAATGGGACACTAAGCCCAAATGATAGCTACTTAACCCCCAGTGAAACACTGGTTTCATCTTTCAACTAAACCTAATGCATATCTGCTTCACATTTTACATTTTCAGATTCCAGCTCTCACTCATCTGACAATGCCCCACCTAATACCCAATACATCTCTGCTTCATATTTTAATTTTCAGATTCCAGGTTTACAATGACAATGACACTTTCAAACAGGGCTGGTCCCTCTCAACTAAGAAACAAAATATGTTTTGGCAGGCTCTTTACTATTAACTATCATGAATAAAAGGTTAATAATATCACCGTAGAAATACCACAGGATGAAAGGTGTGTGACTAAAAATACATTCCAGGAGATTTTAGCAAAGATTACGCTGCATGCAAACGCAGGCCAACGACTTGTGAAACATGGAAGCACTTTTAAAGCAGTACCCTCTGGGTACAGCTGCCCTTTTATGTAGCTAGAAATGGGTTACCATGGTAGATTTTTGATTGAAAGCAAGTCGATATTTATTTCTGAGCATGGGAATATTTCACAATTAGCCTTTAAAAATAGAGTCTGAGGACTGGAGGAAAGCCCATGGATAGTCATGAACGAACTCTTCAACTCTAAAACACACACCGGCAAATCAGATGTGACAATTCTTCAGGTGATGTGGCATAGATAGCTTCTCAGTACCTTCTCACCACACACATGAGGAATATATGTTTGGGGGATGTATCTTGTTTTAGGGCACTATGTGTAGGGGGGTGAACAGGGAACAGTTAATGAACCCAAGGTTAGTTACATCACCTTACTATACCTCAGCAATTGAAACCTGTCAACCTGTCAGAGTGGAAGCGACAGCGAGTGGGAGAAGTACAGCGTGGAAAAGTACAGAGCAGTTTCGAAGCAGAAAGGAGAAATTGCATCTTGAATTGCTTTAATCAGAAAACAGAGGGCATTGGGGAAACACAGCCGCGTGTGTTTTTCTGATAACAAACAAGCTGAAACTCGGAGCAGCTGATTCAAATTCAGCGCCGTTTTGAGACACGGGCGAGGGGAGGAGCCGACAGCACAGCAGAACAACGCAGTTAAACGAGGCAGTCTTCCCAGCGACAGCGAGTGGAAGCGACAGCGAGTGGGAGAAGTACAGCGTGGAAAAGTACAGAGCAGTTTCGAAGCAGAAAGGAGAAATTGCATCTTGAATTGCTTTAATCAGAAAACAGAGGACATTGGGGAAACACAGCCGCGTGTGTTTTTCTGATAACAAACAAGCTGAAACTCGGAGCAGCTGATTCAAATTCAGCGCCGTTTTGAGACACGGGCGAGGGGAGGAGCCGACAGCACAGCAGAACAACGCAGTTAAACGAGGCAGTCTTCCCAGCGACAGCAAGTGGAAGCGACAGCGAGTGGGAGAAGTACAGCGTGGAAAAGTACAGAGCAGTTTCGAAGCAGTTTGAAAGCAGGTTGACGGCTGCAGAAGAAACTAAACTTAAAAAAAAAAAACCCTCAACATGGTCTTCAAGCCAGTAATCTGTGACACCTGCTTGATGTGGGAAATCCGAGAAAACCCAGCGGAGCTAAACCAAGTGTGCGTAAAGTGCCGCGCGATCCAGGATTTGCATAAACTAGTAAGCATGCTAGAAATGGAGCTGGAAGAAGTGAGACAGCAACAAGATCTTGAGGAACTGGCACACCCACAATTCATGGAAGTCTGCATCACCCCTAACAGACTGAAAGCCACCAGGGAGATAGAAGGTCAGAACAGCTGGGTTCAGGTAGGCAGAAGCAGGGAAAAAAAGAAACTTCGTCAAACACAACCACCAGAAATCAAAACAACCAACAGATTTGAGTCACTTCAGAATTGTGATGAGCAGAACCAACAACAAGAGAATGAAAGGAACAACATCCAGGACCCCATTGACAGTGGTGACCAGACAGCAAAAAGAAGGGAGGTCATGATTGTTGGGGACTCCATATTGAGAAACACAGCAAGTTCAGTTCGCAGTTTGGACCCCCTTACTACAACAGTGTGCTGCCTTCCGGGAGCCTCGGTCAAGCACATCACTGAAAACGTGGACAGGCTCCTAGAACGAACAGGAGACGACCCGGTAGTAGTCGTCCACATCGGTACAAACAACATTGGAAGAGACAGACCAAAATCCCTGCAAAACAAATTCAGAGAGCTAGGAAGGAAATTAAAAGAGAAAACCAAAACTGTGGTATTTTCTGGTATACTACCCGCACCTTGCAAAGGACCATATGGACAGCTGGAAATAATAAATCAAAACCAATGGCTGAAGACGTGGTGCACACGGGAAGGCTTCACCTATCTTGATCATTGGACCACATTCTACAACGAGGACTATCTGTATAGACGGGATGGACTGCATTTAAAATAACAAGGGAACTAGTCTACTTGGAGAAAAGATCCTCGAGCAGGTTCGGAAGCATTTAAACTAGAAAGGAAGGGGGGAGAAATCAACAAAAAAACAGAAGGGAGACCGCATCAAAACAAGAACAACAACTCAGGTAAGACAACCATTAAATGTATTTATCTAAATGCTAGAAGTATCAGAAACAAAATTCTAGAACTTGAAGCTACTGCACTAACAGGTAACTATGATGTGATAGGTGTTACAGAAACGTGGTTATCTGAGAGTGATGGGGACGAATATAATATTTGTGGGTATACACTGTATAGGAAAGACAGGCAGGACAGAAGAGGAGGAGGGGTAGCGCTATACATAAGAAACAGTCTTGAAGCCCAGGTGTTAAACCTGGACAAAGAAAATAAAACCGAATCAATATGGGTCAGAATAACAGACAAAAATTCAAAAGGCATAATAATAGGAGCATGCTATAGACCGCCAGATTCAGACGGTGAGCACAATAATCTGTTATACAATGACATTAGAAATGTGTGTAGCAAAGGAGAAGCCATACTAATGGGGGATTTCAACTTCCCCCATATAAAATGGGAAAACCCGGTGGGTAGCGCGAAGGATGAAATAGAAATGGTGGAAATGACAAATGACTGCTTCCTAACACAATTTGTGAAGGCACCCACTAGAGGGGAGGCATGCCTTGATTTAGTCTTTTCAAATAACGAAGATAGAATAACTAAAACAGAGGTCAGAGAACCACTGGCAAACTCAGACCACAACATGGTCTCATTTGAAGTGTTTTTTTAAATCCTCAAAAGTAAAGACTAAAGCTAAGGTTTACAATTTTAGAAAAGCAAACTATGAAGGTATGAAACAGAGACTAACAGAAGTAGATTGGAGTAAAATAGAGAAAACACCCACAGAAGAAGGATGGTTGTTCTTCAAAAACGTAGTACTAGAGGCGCAAAACAATTATATCCCTAAAGTAGACAAATCTAAATGTAAAACTAAATTGCCAAAATGGTTTAATAGATCAATTAAAAAAAATATTCAGCGAAAAAAGGCACTTTACAGAGCATTAAAAAAGGACCAAAAAGAAAGTACACAGAAAGAGTACACAGAACTGCAAATGCAAGTCAAAAAGGAAGTTAGAAAGGCCAAGAGAGAAATAGAAATGAACATTGCTAAGGGAGCTAAAACCAATTCCAAAATGTTTTTCCAATATTACAACAGCAAGAGAACATTCAAAGAGGAGATTAAATGTTTAAGAGATACAAATGGCAAAATCGTAGAGGAAGAAAAAAAAATAGCAAATATGTTAAATGATTACTTTTCACAAGTTTTTACAAAGGAAGATACTGACAACATGCCCCACATGTCATCCAGTTCCTATCCAGTTTTAAATAACTTTAGCATAACTGAGGCAGAAGTGTTAAAGGGACTAGGAGCTCTTAAAATAAACAAATCCCCTGGGCCGGATGAGATCCTCCCAGTAGTACTCAAAGAAATGAAAGAAGTAATTTACAAACCGCTAACCAAGATCATGCAGCAGTCTCTTGACACAGGGGTGGTACCGACAGACTGGAAAATTGCAAACATAATACCGATCCACAAAAAGGGAAACAAAACTGAACCAGGTAACTACAGACCAGTAAGCCTGACTTCTATTATATGCAAACTTATGGAAACTATAATAAGATCCAAAATGGAAAATTACCTATATGGTAACAGGGTACTGGGAGACAGTCAACATGGTTTTAGGAAAGGGAGATCGTGCCTAACTAACTTGCTTGATTTTTTTGAGGATGCAACATCGATAATGGATAATTGCAAAGCATATGACATGGTTTATTTAGATTTCCAGAAAGCTTTTGACAAAGTCCCGCACAAAAGATTAATTCTCAAACTGAACGCAGTTGGGATTCAAGGAAACACATGTACATGGATTAGGGAGTGGTTAACATGTAGAAAACAGAAAGTACTGATTAGAGGAAAAACCTCAGAATGGAGTGTGGTAACCAGCGGTGTACCACAGGGATCAGTATTAGGTCCTCTGCTATTCCTAATCTACATTAATGATTTAGATTCTGGTATAGTAAGCAAACTTGTTAAATTTGCAGACGACACAAAAGTAGGAGGAGTGGCAAACACTGTTGCAGCAGCAAAGGTCATTCAAAATGATCTAGACAAGATTCAGAACTGGGCAGATACATGGCAAATGACATTTAATAGAGAAAAGTGTAAGGTACTGCACGCAGGAAATAAAAATGTACATTATAAATATCATATGGGAGATATTGAAATTGGAGAAGGAATCTATGAAAAAGACCTAGGAGTTTTTGTTGACTCAGAAATGTCTTCATCTAGGCAATGTGGGGAAGCTATAAAAAAGGCTAACAAGATACTCGGATACATTGTGAAAAGTGTTGAATTTAAATCAAGGGAAGTAATGTTAAAACTGTACAATGCACTTGTAAGACCTCATCTTGAATATTGTGTGCAGTTCTGGTCACCTCGCTATAAAAAAGATATTGCTGCTCTAGAAAGAGTGCAAAGAAGAGCGACCAGAATTATTCCGGGCTTAAAAGGCATGTCATATGCAGACAGGCTAAAAGAATTGAATCTGTTCAGTCTTGAACAAAGAAGACTACGTGGCGACCTAATTCAAGCATTCAAAATTCTAAAAGGTATTGACAGTGTCGACGCAAGGGACTTTTTCAGCCTGAAAAAAGAAACAAGGACCAGGGGTCACAAATGGAGTTTAGAAAAAGGGGCATTCAGAACAGAAAATAGGAGACACTTTTTTACACAGAGAATTGTGAGGGTCTGGAATCAACTCCCCAGTAATGTTGTTGAAGCTGACACCCTGGGATCCTTCAAGAAGCTGCTTGATGAGATTTTGGGATCAATAAGCTACTAACAACCAAACGAGCAAGATGGGCCGAATGGCCTCCTCTCGTTTGTAAACTTTCTTATGTTCTTATGTTCTTACTATCAGAAAAAAAACAAAAACAAATAGAGGAAATGGAGACATGTTGTAGGGTGTTTTTCTTATTTTAATAAAAGCTCCTATTCACCCCGTCCATGAAAGCAATTATTTTAAAAGGATTAATTTGCTAGTGTTAATAAGCTCTCTGTAGCTGCATGTTCATCTTCTTTGTTACACAGTTTACACAAACACATTTTTATGTGTGAAACTGAGCGTTTTACAAACGGCTCTAGTCAAACAGCTCTAGTCACCCCGGTTTACACCAACTCTGTGTTCTAAAACTAAAACGTGCATAAAACTAAGACAGTGTGCAGCCACTTACAATATACAAAGTGAAAATTAGCATAGTTATCAAAAAATGACATAGCTGCAATACTGCAATCAATAGAAAATGCTAAATGCCTTGAAAAGGACAGAACATGTCAAATGACTTCACCCCTAGTCACTCTGTTGTTATTTGCCAGAATAACTCGCCTTGACAAAGAGACCTAAATTGACTGCAGTGTACAATACAAAAATATTCTAAATAGGAAACCATCTTCATTTTACACTTTCCAGAGATTTCAGAAGGAAAAAGCAAAGTAGAGTAAATCATAGTGAAAGAGTGGAGACAAGAATCCAAGATAACTGAGAGGGACGAATGTACATGAATGGGAATTGCACTGTAGTATAAACACTGGAGAAACATGTGTGCCTGTATTGTATATGCATGTAAAATAAGTGTTCTTACCAGAAAAAAATGCAAGCATTGGGTTTTACACTGAATTTGCTACCGTAATACTTAAGACAATTGTTAAATTCAATGAAGCATATTTCTTTCTCAAAGTATTCAATGTTGAAATGAGTTTTGGTTCACATAATTATATCACTGGGTGATGTCGTCTCCACCCCCAAGTGGTAAAGTGTAAAGGATCTTTTAGTCTTTAACCTTGCAAGTGTATGAATGATGCTAGTTACATTAAAGTAAAGAAGAAAAAAAAACTAAGAAAATGAAAGAGAAATAAGAAAAGAGAAAGGACAGAAGAGATTTGTAGGTTTGTTGATTCCCTCAGTAGGAGACACAAAACTCATAAGGTAGCATGTTTGCCAGAGATGAACAGGGCGGCACAATTGATAGAGAAGAGGGTGCTGACTGATTCACAGGCAGACACACATGCTTGTCTTCCAAGAAACTACGTCAGGGACTGAAAAAAAATTTCAAATCATAACTCGTCAACATAGTTTTTCTTTTACTTTGTTCACGAAGTGTTCCTAAAACATTTACAGTAAAGACCTAGCTATGACAATACTCTGACTACAATAATACTTCCATGGGTGTCAAGGTAATGCACGCAGTCAATAAGTTTCCACTGTATCCGGGATGCTGTCAATTTCAAACTCCTGGCAAAAGCAAAACAATGGGAACTGGTGGATTAGAGGACGTCATTCCACATTCGCTGTGAATTCTGTTTTCTTTGTACGGATTTGGGAAGGAAACCAGGAACTCTACTGAAACAAATGAAAGGACTTCAAGGTCACAGTATATGTATGATTTTACTATTATTATTATTAATAAATAGAAATTAAATTGTGTGCTTTAAATACATTTCTGAGAACTACTAGCCTAATTGTAAATTGATACTGTAAGTGCACCCAACTGTTTGAATCCCCACCAAATATGTTTATTGCAGGTCGAGGATCCAGTAACATACTAGTTTTTGTAAAGTTTAATAAACTGAGCTATTTTTATGTGCTGTGTTGACTGAATTGTCTCGAGGGGTTTAATTTTTTTTTTGCCAACATATCGAACACAGAAAGTATTACTGTATAACAAAATTTAGTGTTATCAAAACATGAACAAAACTACAGTTGTCCATTATTCAAGCCCCAAAATTACCTTAAAAGACACAAACACACCAATAGAAGAACTTATTTCTTCATTTGAACCAACTTCTATCAATATTATGCAAATAAAGGCCTCAAAATTCACTCTGTTTGTAACTCGAGACACCACGAAAGGCATTTCTGAATTCTTTCACAGCTACATTTTTGTGTTTATCGCACATAAAGTTGCTTTATAATTTAAAGCAATAAACCTAAGATGTTTTACAAGTAAGCTAAGAATGGGAGAGGGCAATCAGTCTGATTTAGAGCCAACAAGTCCGCCCACAGCAGTAGGGGGTGATGTTGAAGAATGCACACTTCATAAAGCCACGTTTAATAAGATGTCTCATTAAAATGCTGTCAACACCATCCAACCAACACAACACCACCACCACTTCATTGATTGAAAACTACAAATATTTAAAAAACATTAAATAAGCTTGTTAATTCATCATTAAACCTTTCTTGACTTAAGAAGTTTTTTTGGATTCTGTTTTAACAATTTCTAATCATAGTGTAAATGTATTGTTCACAGGGCTCAATTATACAGTCTAAGGCTTTCTAAGTTATAACTAGCTAGCATCCAAGTTAAGAAGTGGTTGTTTCACTATATTTTTCTGAGGCTGATCTAACTCAACAACTCCACTTGTGCAACAAAAACACACTTACTGTAACACACCAATGTTACTGGTTGGCAATGCTGTCAACACTAAAGGTTCTGCACCATAAAGAATGGCCTACGGATTTGGTTTTACTGAGACATGTTGGCGTGTCTCATGGGAATAACTCACTATAAAGAAGATTAATGCAAGGTTGCGTACCATACATCATACATTAGGTAGAACCGCAGGGTAAACTTACAAAGTCATGAATGGAACAGTATATACTAAAAATGTGGTCCAAGGAGCAACATGTTAAATGAATCCATCTGTTTCATAATGTCACTGGCTTTTCCATTTTAGCTTATATTCCATTTTGTTATGGTACAGTGGTTTTCTTTTTGATTATGTTACTTTAATCATTTTTTTAATATGTTATTCTATCTAATTTTGAGCTCCACTTATGAAAAAAAAAAAAAACCCAAAGGCTCGTTCTTAGAAAATAAAAGGTTCTTGATTTTTCGTAATAGTTTGATTGCATAGCAAACCAAATAGATACTTTTTTTTTCAAGCATACAAAATCTGTTTAATACCTGGCTGACGGTGCAACTGCCTCTTGAACCCCCACAAGAACCACTCTAGTGGTTAAACAGAGAAACTGAACTGGAATGTAAATAACAAGACTTAGATCCATCACTCCAACTGTACAATTCGGATTACCGGTGGACAAGCTCGTGAACAGGTCAACAGACTGTACTTTTTAATGTGGGCACAGAGTTTGGTGCTCTCAGATACCTACTGATGTTGTGGTGATAGCCCCATGGGGGAAAGTCATAATACATTATCTTTATATAATATAATACAGCTGCATCTGTTTAACATGACTGATACAGACGCACATTCTAAAGCATGCAGCAAACCATGACCCGGTGCCCTACTCATTCACTTGGATATCAGTGGTTTCACAGAAGACAGAAAGCTCAATAGAATAGGACCCTGTTACAAATGCGGCTAAGAGTCTAAAGTGGGTGGAATGAGGGTATTATCACCAATGTTATATATATATATATATATATATATATATATATATATATATATATATATATATATATATATTTTTTTTTTTTTTTTTTTTTTTTTAATGCTGTGAAGCATGAAAAGAAAATTTGAAACCTGTACTCAACAGGGTTTATATGTCAAGGCAAACTGCAAATCATTAAATGCTAGCCTTTAATCAGATGAGAAAACTTGCAGAAGACTGAAGTGAAGGTTATGCATGTCTGAAAGATCTGTCTGGACAATGTTAAGAACTATTTGCTCTGAGTTTTAGCAGACACTACTCTGTTTTACAAATTAAACAGAACAATAATAAAATGGTGGATTTTTAAAAAAATGTTATTTATGTACTACTCAACGTCTAGTAAACAGTGGAAGTTATAAGCTACAGTATAAATGTCTAGTGAAAAACAGAAAAGATCACCAAATTAAATTTACAGCTATGGCCAAAAGATTTGCATCACCTAGAATTTTAGGATTGAGACGTAATAAAAAAATAACAAAAAAATATCTGAACATAATTTTGATTTTTTTTTTTTAACATCATAATCAAAGAAACTATAAAACAATATCACAAAAGTCTACCAGAAGCATTAATAATAGTACAGTATTTCATGCGAGATTTAGAAATGTCACATTTTTCAATTTTTGCTAGTTAAGTACAGGAAAAACTGAATTAAGTGGTACATAATTCCATATGTTAATGTAACATTATTCAACAGGTTTCACTCAACTTTATGAAGCGGAATTTGTTCATTCTATAGGGTGACGCAAAACATTTGGCCATAGCTGATCGTTGTTAATAATCTACATTGGGTCGTGCAGTAATGCTGAAATTATACAATGGCCATGTATCCCAATAGTTTTGCTTTTTTCATACTAGATGCCTCTTCTATTATGGTCAGGCTGTTACCAGTCTGCCCGTAACAACACTGCTTACTTTCATACATGCTATTATTCAAATATGTTGGTAAAAATGATTTAATCTTCCTCTATAAACTTTTAAAAGGCTGTACCCTTGTTCCTAGCTCCAACACAAGCCAGCAGCTCTTCTAGGGGATCCAGGCTCACTATTCAGAGGTGTTTGCTGGTGCTTCACAGATGGCCTTGTGACGCAGCCTAAATCACAGTCCTTATAGTTATTTCTACCAGTGAGCTTTAAACTGTAAACATTTTTTTGCATTACATGGGAATAAAATGTAATACCGAAAATCTACAGAGTAATTAGCCTAAACCCCATTCGATGCTGCTTTTCATTCTATCCACAGAGATATAAAAGTAAATGAACTTTGCCTTGGTTGGCTGAAAGACTTAACACTTTCAAACTAACATACTGTAAATCCTGCTTGTCCATGATTGTATCACAGTGCTAAATCTTACATTGCTATACTCATTCAAGTGTGCATGACCGTGATCTAGCACACCCTTTAGGAATGTGCATACTTTATGCCTTGGGTACAACAAAGTGCATTTTTCAGTGAGGTAATAATGATTGGCTAGAAATGTCACAGCGCCTATAGATTATTCATCCTCATAACTTCAAACACTCAATAATATAGAGAAACTTAAAACACTCAACAGTTTGCCTACTTGATTTAATTCTATATAGCCTATGAACTATGGTTTGATCTAGAATTGATACATCTGGTGCTGAATTTATAACACAGAGTGATTTGGGTTTGGTACTGAATATTCCCATTCAAATTGCACAGAAAACTATTTTAATCTTTCTGCACAAAATAAGCAACTCTGAAATGTCTTGTGGCTTCTACGCTTCAGTACCTGTGCAAAAAAATAATAAATGGCCATATATAGACTTTGTATGTAACAACCTTTGTCTCTGACAGAAGCAACTGTGTTCCGTCAGTATCAGCCTACAAATCTACAAAGTGCTGGGGTTCCATTTGGAGTCTTTGCGGGAGTCTACAATCTTTTAGGTGTTCAGCATTTTTAATAGCATTTTTCAAATTTAGTCAGGGGGGGTGGGGGTGTGTGTGCGCTAACTCTTTGACATTATATACTTCCCTCTGTCCCTCTGCTGATTAACAGTGTACTGGTAGCGGAAATGGACAATCTTATATACTGTATACGTTTTTTGCCAGAAAGGGCATATGGCAATCTCAAAAGGGATTTGCACACATGAATATTTACAGCCATCATACATTTTTGTCTTCCACAGATATGTAGCAAGGACAAAATTGAAACAAATATATTCAAATTCAAAATCAAGAACCTAGAAATGTATTTATGTATCATAGCTTATTAAACAGAAAGAAATACAGGCCAGTTCCTTTTAAAAACCCTGTAAATTAAAAGCTAAGGGTTATAAGGAGAAAATGGGGATGACATTACTACTCTGTTGCTTATAAAATACTGATTGTGCCAAAAATTATGAATAAATTAAAAATTTTGGCAACAAAAAAATGACTCATCGTGTCATAGGTTTTCAAAAACAACTCAGTTTTATAGACTAAAGAAGCTGTACAGAGCAGAGGACTTAACACTTAAATCCACTATGCTGTCTCTTCATAGAGTCCAAAAAACATGCATCATTTTAAAATAAAATAAACAGCACCAGATTAAGTCTGCATTACTTATACTTGGCTGTCAGGGTACACACTTCATCCCCACTTTAAAAACACAAAACGTGCCATTCTGTGATCCGAATAGGCATGTTCCATTAATACCTGGGCTTTTAAATGACACAGAGATCTTCTACAGATCAGGAAGCAGAAGTTGACTTTCCCACATAGATTTATGGTTATACTGATAACATTTTACTGAAAATACCTAGATGGTATTTTCAGTATGGGATTAATCCTATGGGGCACCTTTAAGACCGATGCTGAACTGTATGATTAAGTGTGTAACATTAATCTAACACCCTGGCTATAAATATAAAAATGACAGTAATCAGTAATCATCAAAAATAAAAAATTACCAAGACCTACTGGTAAATATGTGCAATAAGAGTGACATACTTATAGAACATATGTAAAGCTACAGGTTTCATCTTATATTCCCAGATTCTAAAACCCAGTGATAACTAGTTATGCACAATGCAGCAACCACATTTTATCACAGTTGGTTAAGTGGTTTTCAACAAAGCTCAAATATCCTCTTGCAACACTGTGTACATTATAAAGTACATTATTTTCCATTGTTTGTCATTGTGTCCTAAAATGTCAGGGAGGGTCCTATTTGGGTCGCAATAGTTCAAAAGAGAATGAAATCCAATGAACAGAAATCTTTCGGGTCGCTAGAGGATACTGTGCATAACTTTAAATATTCAACCATAACTTAGAATTACGAGAAGGATGTTTCTTAATGTGTAACATGGCCTACATAACACTTAAGGGCATAAAAATGGACAGACATCTTATATATACGGATGCCCACATTACATCCGAGTTACCAGGAACATGAAGTATATGGGCTTAAAAAAATCCGCCTTCTTAGGGTTATAAAAAGCACGACAGATGTGACAGGGTATAGGTTTATATTATAACCACTTCTAAATATATGTATTTATCCACACCTAAGCCAGTCAGAAATATCGCAATCAACAAACCTTCTAAAAATTGTCTTGTTTAAGAAAGCTTTGCTAAAATGTGTGGTAATGCTGAAAATTTGTATTACTCAGAAACACATAAGAGCAAATATCTCTTTATTTGAGTTATGTAACAGATTTCTATGCCAGAAAGTGGATAATGGAGCTAAGTCTCGTTATTTACTGATATTAAAAGTACAATGTGTATGGGGGGGGGTGGGGGGGTGGGGGGTGGGAATGGGAGGGAATCCTTGCATTTCTCTTTTTCAGTTTTCCTGGATCACAAGTCCATGTCTACCACTAGCAGACAAGCATTCTATCAGTTCAAAGCTGCCACACAATTTAAATGTCTAGTTTTATATACTTCCACTTTAAAGAGGACTTGGTTGACAGTCCGCTTTGATTACATTCCTTGTGGGTAAAACAATGTAAAACACCTACGGGGACATTGTAATGACCTAAACTGCGGCAGATCTCAATACCACCGTCTTTTAAATGTATATTATTCCTGTCTGCTGGTGTGTTAGATTGGCCACCCTTTTAACATCCCTGTGCACAATAAAAAGAGAGGTCCGCAAATGATCAGGCATAGGGCAGTGGTATGAAGAAACTGTTTCTATGGCAACTATTTGCATCAGGTTGTTTACATCATTAAAAAAGGCCCCAATTTTTTACCATCTATAATATGACAACATTTAAATCACATTTTTTTAAGATGTTTTTTGATATTCTTTTAAAGAAGGGCGCATGGGCTATAACAACCTTCCTAAATATTAAAAAATGTTAAAACATTTACATTACAATCCCCCAGTCCTGAACGGCCACAAAACGTTGACACTGCCCGACTGAGTTTTTAATGGTGTGTGGTGTAACCAGAAGACATTTTATACCTGCAAAATGCAATTTAACTAATAAACCACAAAATGAGCCAACAATACAATGCGATATTGGCTACAGGAAAAATAGAAAACGAATGCTTCCAGCATACAGATGAGTCTTTCATCACCAGGAAGGCCATTAAAAAGACGAAGCTTCTCCTCCTGTGTCAGTCCCCATACTTACAGGGGGTGGCAACGGGGCATGGGACACGTTTATATTTTTTACATCTAAAACATATCAATATGTTTTGTTAATAAAATAACAAATAGCACCATATTTCAAGGTCCAATATCTGAATGTAAATAAGGACGGGGCAAAGTTTTGAAAATACTGTTGGTTTGTACGCACATAATAAAACAATAATCAACACGTTTTTTCTTATTTTTGGATGGGTTTCTAAAAAGACAAAGAGAAATACTGTTGCCCAAGTGCCAACGGCTGTAACCCCGTTACGTTTACACTGTATCTGCTGGTCTCTATGCTCTGAATGCTCTCTTACTTGCCTTTCTTGGAGGCATTTGCCCTCACCTTGTAAGTGGATGTGCTCGAGGATTTAATAAACAATCCTGGGACTGGATTTCCTTGCTCTTGCTGAGACGGAGTCGCCGTGGTGTTGGTCTGGTGGGGTGAGTTCGAATCCTCTGACTCTTTTCCACTGTGATAGACCACCCTGCTTTCTGAGATGTGAATGCTTGAAGCACAGCCCATGCTTCAATGCACGTTTTGCCAAATGTACTTTTCTTTTTTCACCTTGACTACTGATTATGTCGTTGATGTTTTTTTTTTTTTTTCTTCCAAAATATTATAATTAATATTTTACGTGGATCTTCTATCCATTGCTTTTAACCTCCCAAGGCGAAATTATCTTTCCCGTTTTTCTTCCCGAGACCATGAATAATATATTATCTTCCCGTTTCTTTCCCCCACCAGGAAATATATTTCCTTTCCGTTTTTTTTTTGTTTTTTTTTTACATTAAAGTTAATGATAACATTCAGCGCATATATAACAGACACTTCTTCTGCAAATGCATCTATTCAAAACCACAGCGGTTCATTTTTTTCAGCCTTTCAGTTATACGCATTTCTATCTTTATTATTAAGTCGTACGCAGTATATTTACCCCCTCTATACTTTTCAGTTGTCCTTAATTGCACAGTTTTACCCCTTTAGCAATCGTTTATCCATTATTTTCCAAGATTTGTTGCTGTTTTCTTCCTCCACATCCCGGAGACAAAAATATGTTCTTCTTTGCTGTGGTTATTTTTTTTTTTCTTTATTGGTTTCTGTTTATGCTCTCTAATTTTAACCCACAGGGTTTAAACCTGTTTTTACTATCGTTTTTCCACTTCATCGTACCATCGTTTCCATCAGCAGGCTATTTAAATTCACACAATATTCCTCTTGGCAACGGTTCTGGATTGAAGACCCCCCCCCCCCCCACAAAAAAAAAAAAAAAAAAAAAAAAAAAAAAAAAAAAAAACCTTCAGTCCAACCAAACATTCCATTCAATTGCCAAAGAAATCATAATTACTGAAAAGGAGCTTCTGTTTGAAGAACCTCCATTCAGATTCGCGGGTTTCGTTTCTTAACAATATTAATAAAAATGACAAACTGCAGGAGCAAAAAGAAAAAAAAAAGATTACATATAATGCATCAAAGGCCTTCCATTTTTTTTTTTTTTTTTTTTTACAAAAATATGTAAGGCTGTCAAATTATCATGTAGTACCACCGATGAAGAATGGATTCAAAACACAGACTGCTCGGCATTCTTTTAAGGTTTCAAATTGCGGAACAAATGGAGGCCAGTGTTTAAATTTTTTTTTTTTAAATCAGCCACAAAATGCTGGCTTGTTTTTCTTTCTTTTTTTTTTTTTTTTTCAGTGAGTCTTTCTCTGCCTTTCGAATGTTTGCCCTTCCAATTCTTCAGCACTGCTTGACAGCGGCAGATCCAATAAAAGCACCCGCAAGGATTGACCTACAGCCTTTACAGACGTCAATGCAAATGAGCTGAAGGGGGCGAATCAGCAACTGCAGGCCCACGGCTGGGGGGAACCAAGTGGAAGAGGGAACTTCAAAAAAGCAATTGAAATAAGGATGTGCATGCTGCAAATATACAGATCGTTTTAAAGTGCTGTTTTTGGTAACTTTTGAAACTCCTTCCTGCTCCTAGTCTTCACACTGAAATAAGAGTCGAGTTACTGTACTGGTCACATCATAGTTGCAACAGTAGCTCTATAAATGACCCATTATATTTGTTTAGTACCACAGCATTGAAAAGCTACCCAAAGTATTGCATTATACTGCACTTTCTTAAAGGTAATAATAGTAATCCATATTGTAATATATTTGTACCAGATTCATTATAGACCTCACTTTATTGTGTGCTAATGCTGAAAAGTCCCTAAAAGCACCAAAGAGAAGGTATATATGGTACAGGTACATTAAAGAACCAGTAGCTGGGCTGGATCGAATGTCTGAAAGATTTCTCCAGCGTTTTTTTTTTTTCTTTCTTTTTTATTTGGGCAATGCAGAAATTCAGGGGTTTGGTTTGTTAAGCACTCAGACTCAGAACAATGAAAGACTTCAGACACAGCCCAGGTATTTTCACAATGTCTATCGACACAGCTGCATTGTGTCCATCACTAGTAAGTTTTCCTCCATGTGACAGTCGTGTGGGTGAACAGCTCCTCTTAAATGAGTGTGGTTGTATTACAATTGACACAATCATTACATTTTGTTTCACGTGTAAAGGTATCAATTGTATGACGGATGATGTGATATCTAGAGAAAGGGCCAAGATCCAAAAAAAGAATTAGCATGAAATAAAAGGAACAAGATCAGATAGTGCACCCAATTGAATGCTTATATGTATATATGTATGTATGTATGTATTTAGATTAAGATCACTTAACAATCAGTTGAAAGGGGTCACCATAGAAACCATTTTTTGTATTATGCCTTCAGGTTGTTGAGCAAATACCCTAAAATTTGACACACTGACTTCAACATACTGCCTTCCTTGGGTAGTGAAAATGCTGGGCTACAGGCACTCTTTGTCACTCAAAGAAATCCCTGAAATATTTTGTATCTGTGCTGGCTATCACTGCAACCATATCACAGCAAATATTAAATAAAACAGTAAGTATTATAATTAACTTATTTTATAAAAAAAAAAAAAAAAAAAAATGTACAGCTTTAACTCAAATTTTAGTGCATGTGACATAAAGATTAATATTAATAATTGGTTTTCATGGCTTTCTCTAACAAATCTGTTGTGAGTGGCTGACCAATTATCTAGTGTAGAGTGGAGAGTGGAGAGTGGAGGGAGAAAATTCAAAAACAGCTCCATACCCAAGGAGAATCCAGATCCAAAAGGATACTCATCAATCACTACAAATACTTAATTAGGAAGAAAAGTAACTGATAAACTGAAAACTCACCGTTTTAATAATTAGCTTCAATGTTTCAGCTGCTGCACTTTTTAGATAGCATGGTAGAAATAGTCATGTACACTGATGTTGTTTTTAGCCAAAGCTAATTATTAAATTAATGAGTTTTCAGTTTTCAATTACTATTCTTTTCAAATGCTGCAAAGTTTGCACCAGAGTAAAAGTAAAGTAAAACTGTAATTACGTCAAAGAAGACAGAATTTGTGGTTAACGACTTCATCAGTATTAACCAAACGCCTGTCACTCTGGATGGAGTCACATTAAATCTCTGTAAATCTGTCTCTAAATTGTAGTTTTCAACATGTTGACAGCCAGGTATTCCTACAGTTTAGTATAAACATCACGGGTGCTGCTTAAACACAGCGTACATGAATCAGAGAAACAGTCAATACAAACTGCAGCACTTGGCACTTGCCTTCCAGAATGTGGTTTGGTGAGTGGAAAAACAGCTCCACTAAAACAGTCTGCAAAGGGGGCTAGCCTGGGCCGAAGTGTGGCTCATTGCTTTCTGATCACCTTGGTTGAGATAGACTTGCTAAGCGATCAGTGCTCGACTCCTGTCTTTAAATAGGTTTCCCATGTCAATTTTATTATTTCATCCAGTTCCTTTTTTATATTTGTATTTGTACTGTAGATCATGAGAAATCACTGTAGATAACATTTCAGTTGCCTGTGAGTATTAAGAAAATGAGCCTGACATTTTGAGACCGAGAATGCATGAGACCCTTGGAAACCTAAACAATATAGACATACACCCAATATAGCTGCCATCAAAACTATGTTTTACAGCTCTAGACTAATACACCTTTAAATTATTATTCTACACCAATTGCACACCAAGCTCGTTCTTTCATTAGGTCACAATGCAGGGGGTAATTTCATCACCCGATCTTCTGTCTAAAACAAAACCTACATTGTTTACACAAGTACCTAATGTGAATGGCTTAAAGCAATCACATATTGATGCAAAAAGAATTAATTGGTATACAGTTGTAATGCCGCTTGGCACAATCTTTTTGACAAAAAAGAAATATGCTGATATTTTTGGAGGCTGTATGGTAACATTTCTGACACAATGCTTTAACAATTTAAATGTTAGTCTTGTAAGCATATTTGGAGAGGTTCTGATACCTGAAAAATGTGGTGTTGCCAGGCAGGCACACAATATATTTCAATGTATTTTATCTAGTTCTGCATCCAAGCAAGCATTGTTGGATGGTAAAAAAGAGACTTCAGTACGTTTTTAACAGTTGTGACAGATCTATAGAGAATAGTGGCAAAATATTTCTGGCAGACATTAACTTGTAAAGACTTAAAGAGGTTAAACCGAAAATAAATACAATAGTTTGCAAAGCACAGGTTCCTGCCAGTTTTGCCTGCCTAACAAAACCAGTGCACGCTCCCACTGGAATCCCCAGAAAAGACTGCCATTCACACAGCCAGGATGCAAACCTTCACAGTATGACTTACCCAGCACATCATGCAGCCGTGCGTTTTCCATGTGAGCCACTCGGGGACCCAGGGCCTTAATCTTTTTTTGAAGACCATGTTGTACTTCATTCATGATACTGGTAAACTTTGCAAGACTGGTGTGTTTATACAAGAGTTAATCTGTACTAACCAGTTTGTATTCTCTCTTCTACTTCAAGTGCAGTATATTACTATGTTTTGTGGTGTTTTAGACATTGGAGGTCATAAACCAAAGTTTATCTAATAGATCATACTGTCCAAACACCAATCTAATGCAAAACAATGAGTCACGTGAATGCATTACAGCTACATTAATCTTGAAATGCACAGAATGTAAACAAATGTAGTGAGAGGCAAGATATGGACAGAGATAACAACAAACAAGACGTCAATTGACCTCCCTCAAGAGTGTTTAAGAAAATTACAAATCAATATACCATCTACTACTACCATTTTCAATTACTAAAAAATGCTTTCTATGCACAATGTTTTGCAATGATGGTGGTTACTCCTGTAACGTTCCCTGCTTTGCCACACTATATATTTAAATATATAAATTGAAGGGGTTTTATCAGAAAGGAGTTGCATGTCCTCATACCTCTAACCCACTTGCTCTGGTACTCCCTGAATTCACAGTATGAGGCACATTTAACAGTGTTTGACTCTCCATAGCCTTGCCCAGCTTCAAGTTGAAATATCTCACAATCACAGTTGAGAGTTAACACTTTTGTTCCACGTTTGTTGAATATGTGCACAGATAATTAGTCAAGTTAATTATTTTACTCTACCTGTAACTGAAAATGTCCTGATTGATGGGGATCATGTATTTCTTTTTTTTTCAATAGCATTAATCATTTATTGTGTGCTCATGCATTGCTGAACATTGAATACGAAAACCAACAAGTCTACTTTTTCATTTTAAATGGTAGTTTAAAAGGTAAATGCCCATTTTCACAGAAGATTCAAACATTTAATCCATTAAATATAGATTTCCTCTCATGCAAGAGCTTAAATACACAGGTCTGTGTAGATGAGCTTACAGCTCTAAAACGTCATGGGGATGCCTCCTGTGGCTTAACTTCTGTACTTCATAGCTGAGCTAAGGGATCCCCCTAGCCTTGGTATTTCAGTCTACAGATTTATGTAATCCAGTTCATTTAATGATGTCATCTTGAGTCATTTTGTAAAGGGGCAGATGGTCTGGACTGACTAAGCACCTGCTATAGTGTTAAAAGTGTACATCTTCTCCAGTGTACAGAGGTCACCCCCTGCATAGAAAATACAGCACAATTCTAAACTTAAAAAAAACACCAACACCTTTTTTTTGTGCCATTGTAGTTCCTAAGTACAACCTTTGTCAGCCGTATGGCTTTGTGGTCCTCTTGCCACATGAGATGACATCTTGTATGCAATAACCTTACATACAGAACAGTGTACAGTCCCAGAGCAATGCTGTTACTGGGAGTGGCATTGTGGGAGCTCATTAACGCCCATGAACATGGACGAGAGGAGGTGTCAATGTGAGCTATTACATTTAAACGCAAGTTTTAAAAAAAAAATACATTTACTTAAGCATTTTAATAAAAATAATATGTGTTTCCCCCAGTTTATCCTTCTATAAATAATGTTGTGCCATCAAGCTAACATGCTCAACAACACTAATAAATTGAAGAAGTCTTTTATGTTTAGCATTTGAATCCCCAGGGCTGGAATTTGGTGGTAGTCTATTGAAATAAACAGAGAATGTGTAAAGATTTGTTAAAACTTTTAATAGCCACCAATCCGGACTCCTACTTAAACATTCATAAACTACTGTTGTGGTCTTTGACACTGCCATTAAGCAGTGCTGCTTGTGAGCTTGGGTTTCACATGTCAACATTAAAAAAAAAACATATATATGATTCTAGCCTCAGTCTGGCCTGACGCATATTCATGTGCAAGATGACCCTTTGATCCTGAACCCAGCATCCTTCACACAGTGGCACTGGAACAATTTCTAAAGTGGGGGTGCTGTAAGCCATTGAACAAAACTGTAACCCCTGTACATGATGGAAGCCATGCAAAGCCAGGGTGTGCTGCCGTACCCTCAGCACCCCTAGTTCCAGCGCCAGGGGTGCAAATCGTTATGCAAACTGCTGCTAAACTGTTTTGAAAGATTAGCACTAGAGAGCCTACTGCTGCTAAATTATGAAATACCACCCCAATCAAGCCCCCATTGCAACAACACAAACCTTCTCTCCTCTGTATGTAGATGAATGTGGATGGGTCATGTGAGTAGTCCAGACCCAAAGAGAAACTATCATCATCTATGGTTGCTAATGAAGAAGAATTTGCTAGCTCCAGATTTGCACCACTGATCCTTGGCGTTCCAATTTTTTGAACTGTCAGAGGAGGAGGTTGAGGTGGAGCTAGACAGCTACTTGGTTGATGACCCTCTAATTTTGATGACTTCCAAACCATTTCTACTGGTACTCACGTGAGAACCTAATGGTAAAAGTTATGTGAAGCCCTGTTTATAATGTTTAGCTGGGGAGGAGCAAGCAAAGGAGAAAAGAGGAGAGAGAGAAGGCGAGAGGACATCACCTTACCGCCCTATGTCTGATGGGGTGGTGGAACATGCAAACAGATCGAGGATCAATTGGCAAAAATCCTGTACGGTAAAGGTGGAAACTTGCTTACAACACCACTATGCACTCGATTACTAAGCACACCTCATTCTTCCTGGCTCACGGATGGGAAGTAAAACTGACAGCAAATGTGTTCTAGATGGTACCTTTTCATCACCAAAGGCTACAAAAGGCACTCCAGGACAGTATGCTGCAACAGAAAGCTACATTTATCTTTTAAAATAGTGAATGAAAACAGGGACATAGCCAGGGCAAATCAAAGCACTATTACGACTGGAACACGTGTCACAAGCCATGGGGATCTTGTGTGGATTGATGACCCAGCTACGGAAAGAACCGTACAAAGTACTCAAACAAATGGATGCCATCAGCAGAGAAACAGGAGTGCATTATAAACTTCAGAACTCAAGGGATCCGGAGGCTATTTTAAAACTTGCATTACAATCGCATGAATCCATACAATTCTCCCTGGTCTGAGTGTTCAACAGCCACTCCAGGGTCTGCCCCCTCAGTACCTTGCACCAGCATGGCTGTTCCTTCATTAACAGCTCTGTCAGGATCTTACCAACCACGTCCTCAAGCACCAACACCAGAACCAGCCCGGGTTCTGCTTCCCCATTACTCAACCTCAGGTTGCCCCTGCTAGTGCTCCTAGACTGTACTACAGCCTCACAGAGGGCAACACAGGTGGGGCACAGTGTTCGACAGCCTCACTATCTCAAAGACACGTTGTTTTATTAAGAGACGTTTTTTTTTTTTTTTTCATATGGACTGCAAAGAACATGTTTGTTAATTGTGTTGTTTTGTTCTCCATTGTTTATCATGTTTATAGTTTTTTTTAATGAAGTCACTTATTTGCATAATAAATTGTAGATCAAGTTCATCTAATGGAGACAATCAGAGACAAGCTGGGCAAATTAGCGTTATTTACACTTAAAGTCACAGCACTCATTTTTTGCCATCTGTCAACTTTCACACAGCACACGTATTTTTTACACTCGAGATTTCTAAAAAGAAAATACAAGCTTGTGACTTATCCAACCTTGTGCAGTGGTCCATTTTTAACAATCCCTTCTTGTTCTGCTTTCATTCTGTTGCGTTTTTCCATCTCCTCCTAGTTCTAGACACGCTTTCCTTTGACAGACTCTTTCATACAGCAGAGTTCCAACAGAACACGTGACAAAACAAATAAACTTTTTAAAAAAGTATTATTTGAATTAAAAAAAAAAAAAAAAAAAAAAAAAAAATCACCAATATTCTGTTACTATGGCCATCTCGTTGTCTTTTCTCGTTTGCTTTGGTGTGCCCACTGTTCAGTTAGTTCCAGCTGACCAGTTATGGCTACATACGGTTTAATATATCCACAAGCCGATTAGCTCCAGATATCCTGTTAATGTAGTTGACAGCTCGATGTGCAACTTCTCAGCACTGCCAGAGATCAGGGCGATTGCATGACAATCAATAATGCGAAACGTGTCTTGTTTCTGATGGTAAATTGTTTACTAGCTGCCCTAGTAAATTCGTGTACACGTCAATAGAGCCAGAACGTTCTGCAAACCGGGGGACCACTTTTTTTTTTTTTCTGAAGCCACTCCTCTTTGTTCACAGAACTAGACCTGAGCTATAACTCAACAGCAAGGTCACTCACTCGGCAAACCACAACGTCGGCGTCATGAAACCTAATAAAACCTATTACAATATCGCTTTCTCTTTTATCTCTCAGGTTAAATAGCTGTCCTCTTACACGCACAGTCTTATCTCTAACCCCATTGCAATGTACGTCAAAGCGGTGCCTTATGATATAGGTTCAAAGGAGGCTACATGATAAAAGAGAAACCGCTTCTACTGTTTTGCTGTTTATTACTTGTGGAACTCTTTAAGTGTTGATTACATATTATAATTTAATTTTGCTGCCAATTACTTTATGGCAGCAGATGCATTTTTCTGTTTTAAAGCATCACAATTTACGTCTTGCGGAATTATATTGGCTATTATGTTCGATTAGTGTTAGCTGGCATTGGAAAGGTCAGTGGTCAATATTCAGTATAATAAACCTCTGAATGAACCCATTTAGTGCAGCCCTCTTTAGCTCCTGATGTTATGCAGGTGGCTTGCAAACAAATTGTGCAAACCTATAAAATAAGTACTGTCTCAAGGAAGTAGGCTTCCATAGCACAGACACCAAGCTCCCTCTACTGTGTAAAGTAGGCTCAGCAAGACAAGACCTCGCAGGCAAAATACATTTACTTATAACGCAAGAGGCTGGTTTCTCAGAGACGGCCTAACATTACTTTAGCTACGGTAGTCGAAGACAATGCCTCAGCTGACCCAAGACAAGTGCTAACCACGGTCCTTGAAACCAGCCATAGATGGCACAGCTATAAATACGGCAGTTTATTTATAAAACGGAAAAAAAGCTTTTCAATCGCAGGGTGAAATAAACTATGCTGTAGCTGACAGTTATGGAACTTGGCATGTATTTGACTTTTTTATTTTTTTACAAATTAAAAGGGTCTTTCTAATAAAATAACTTAATAAATCTTAGCTGTAATGTACTTAAATTCTCTCCTCTCAATGTGCAGTTTATCATTAAAATAAATTATGCCAGGTACTATGAGATGTGTTTCTTTCGATGCTGCACATATTGAATTGACTACAGCTAGGAGCTATTGCATCATTATATTAGCTGTAACACTTAATTAGAGTTGACAAGTTCTTCAGTGACGTATTAACCATAAACACAAGTCATAAAAACAGGCAGCATTTTACTACATTATTTGACAACTCATCATAGCCAGGGTTATAATAATACAAACCTGATAAATGATATTCAGCTATAGTTAGTAATCCATGTTTGGTACATTCCAAAAGCTTTTTAATTTAAATTATTTAGTGATCCAAGATTAATAGCAGAGCCATAAAAATAATAATAAAAAAATATACCTATACAATACACTGTTCAGAAAATGAACTGCATAAATGGTTTCAGTGCAAGTAATTATATGAGTACCTAATGTTTTCAATGTTACAGTAAAATAAGAGAACACATTTATATATTTATATATATTTTCTTATTAGCATTTTAAAATACATTTATATGCATAAAAAAAGTATAATTTAAAAAAAAAGGGGGTTGTAATTTTGCTCCACAAATTGTATGATGATCCTCCACTCCACACTTATTTTAAAAGACCTAATTATCACATACAGGTTTACAGCTTAGTCAAATAAAGCAGAGAATTCATGTCAAAAACAGTTCTGTTTATTTTTTTTTGTTTGTTTTGTTTTTGTTTTTTTTGGCCTTGGGTTTGTACATTGATAATATTGAACATTTAGTGTTTTCAACAACGTAAGTGCTGTAATACAATGATGTAAACATGCTGTAAACGTTGCTTCACCGAGGGCAAATTGTAGCTGTTTAAAATTAAAAAGAATAGGAAAAACAAAACAACTGCATTGCTTAAGACTTAAAAGCTGCATAAACCACTGTCATTATGAAGAAAAAAACAGGTAAAGAGCATCTTATTGTGAGTATAAAATATGAGTTGTCTTAATTAATGTAGTTTTGTAGTTTAGATTTACATTGTATCATTATTTTATGTTACCATAAAATCACCACTTCCTTCTTTTAAAAGACAATGGGCTGTGTTGCAGGGGGAGCAGAATACTTGTTACACCCTGTTGTACCTGCTGTTCAGACATGATTGTAAGAGTTCCATAAGAGCCACAGGGGTCCTTCAAACTTCCATTATTAAATTATTAAAAAGTTACAAATATGTGCCGACAGAATTAAAATAACAATATTTCTTACATATAACAAGGTAGCCTTTATTAAACCCTATTGCTGAAACATAACCTCACACTTTTCTCAACCTTGTTTTCATTGATTAAAAAATGGTTCAGTATCCATTGAACTGGTATAGCTTGTTTCTAAGGGGGGGTTGGGTAGTTTATTTCCTTTTTTAAATGCTCTCAGTAAACTTTACAAACACTCTTTACAAGGGAAAGAACTTTTTGCATAAAGTGTGGGTAAAAGTTTGGCAACCAAGTTTTGCTAACACCACTTCTTTTAAACCAAATGTTGGACAAATTCAGATGTTCTTTAAGGAATAAGACAATTGTAGTAATGTACGAAGTTAGTTGCAGGTCATGAGGTGTGACTTACTGGTTTTGCACATTTAAAAGTGTTGTATTCCTTAAATAGTGCCTTTGACGTTGCACTTGCTTGTAAAATTGAGCCCCATAACTAACTAAAAGCGTTGCTCTCTACTGATCTTATTGTAGCCTCTTGCCGGCTAAGAGCTGCCAATGACATCAATCTGAGCTGTGCCGTCTTGCTAGCATAATACAAGATTTAAAAAAAAAAAGATGTTAGAGGAGGAGAGGGGGATGAAAGAAGCATGGAACATGACAGAATGATTAGGGAATGCAAACATGTAACAAAAATGGTTTAAAACATTATAAAAAAAAAACACTCAAGTGACCGAGTCAATAATGCAAATACAGAGCCCCAATTTTACTACAACAATTAAATAATCAAATCTTAACTATTAAATAGACATCACCACATAAGCTAGGGACTTGTGTGTTGGTGTCTTCCAGAATGACATGAGAAGGAAGGTTTTCGCTACACTGTAAAGAACAGCACTGTTAAACAGAGCAATCATCTTGGCATGGTTAGTTGAAGTAGGATTCCAGGGTGCCACGGCGACGGATGTCACATGTCCAGCAATGGAATCCCCCTCCTAAAGAGTTGGCATGACGAATGTTCGCTTTAATTGTTTTTATTCCTGCAGGTACAAAAAAAAATACAATGATATATATATATAATATATATATTATATATATATATATATATATATATATATATATATATATATATAACAGCTGTCACATGCCCCTGTAAGATAAAAAGACACAGATGCCACAGACTTTGCTTCAGAACTGCTGCACAAGCTAACCATCAAAATCAACAGATCAAAGACAAAAAAAGTGCTATTGTGATTTATAGGTGAGCAAACCTTGAATGAATTAGTCTTATTATATACAGTTGGGCGTACATTATTCATTTATTTTAACGTGAGGGGAACGGCTATTAATTATTCACAGGATTGCGCATAATGAACATTTCACCACTAGAGGAAGTCATCCTATGAGCTTTCTATGAGTTAACACAGATACCAGTTTATCAGAAAGGTGAATAATGACTGTAAATGTTCCAGGAACAAGAAGGAAACTATTAAAAATTCAAATGTATGGGCCCTGTGGTATTTTTATCTATACATGGTAAATTGAATTCAGGTGGCTATAAATGGATTTAATTATTAAAATAAATAAATAAATAAATAAACTTACCAAGCCTTTCAAACATTTTTTGGGTGCTGATTTCATTGGATTCAACCAATACCCGTTTTTCATCCAACATCAAGACATTCATTGAGAGCCACTTGGAAGACATCCACAGAGGGTGGTCTGTAGAAACACATTTGTTTGCTTAAGATGTACAAAGCTACACTGCTAAATGTTTTACCATAATGCAAATGTAACAGTGAATTCCCAATTATACAAACTATGAAATATTGTCGCATTGGCCCATTATCAATACCCTGCTGAAGGGCTTACCATCTGGAATCAGTGGAGTTGGGGGTTGTACAATCGTCCACCCAGCCTTCTTGAACATTTCAATCTGAAATATTGGAGAACAGGACACATTCAGTTTGTGACCAAAGCGCTTTTCAATCTTCTTACCACAAGAGGGCAGCAGTGCCCTACGAGCTAGATTATTATTATTATTATTATTATTATTATTATTATTATTATTATTATTATTATTATTATTATAATAGGCAAAAAAATAAATTCAAATATAAACATAAAACCCTAAAGGGAAAGTTGTTTTAGCCACAATATGATTTTCTATTTCTAAGTACTTCATCTCACACATTCTGTGTGTGTGGGGGTGTTTTATTCATTCATTTGTTAGTTAATTTATTAAGTCAATACATTACCTCTCAGTCTTATTAGCAGCTGGCAGATAGAGAATGTCCAGCCTGCAGTGCAGTCCCCTGGTCAGCTCCAGAGGTAGAAGTGTTCTTTCTAGAGCATTACCATCACCAGCTTCCCACAGACATGTTTCAATAGTCAAAGGTGCCTTTTATGGTGTTCCCCAGGGAACCCTTGTAAACAAGACGCTACACCTCAATGGGGTTTATCCTGGTACAGCATTTTAAAATAACAAATGAAACCACAGCTTACCTGGTGACACGGGCGGTCTGGGTTAGACAGTACCAGGCCAGGACCAATGATGTTGAAAGTAGCGTCAATGTGCATTGGATTGGGGTCCTTAAACGAGAGCAGGTGAATTCTGTACTCAGGTCCAAGGTGCCTACGCATCCACTCGATGCCCATATAGTTTGTAACCTGAAACAAGCAAATACCAAACATATGCTGTTCATTTTAAAATGTAAAGGTTGGGGGTACAAAAAAAAAACAGTTTTTCTTGTCAAATTTAAAGAAAGAAATGAAGTAATTTCAAAGAAAATTCTTCTTTATAGGTTTTGTCATACGATAACAGAAAGAAAAAAAAAACACGTACTTGACTCCTTTGTGCAAAAATGTCTCTCCCAGCCCTCATAAAGTCAGCAGCATCAAAACAGGGCTCGAATTCAGTTGTAACAAACTTTCCCTGAGCGGCCAGTTTGTGTCTATCTTCGACTGTACGCATAGGGTATTCCTGCAAGGTTAGAGTATAGACAGCTGGATGTTGGATATGCAGGCATGCACAGGTTTTAAACACAGAATACAACAAGCTACATGACGCATACAGTATATGTGAACCGCCTGTAATACACACATATGAAAAAAGGCACACAAATAATGTAGCTCACAATGTATTAGAAAGGGAGCATATATATATATATATAGATATATTATATATATATATATATATATATATATATATATATATATATATATATATATAAATACATCTTATGGGAAGGTGGACTGTGTTTGTTGTAAGAAAGCTATGCTAGCATGTAGGATGTGAAAATATTGAAATTACTAAAGCAAATACACAATTGTAGGAATTATGGTATATGGATTTGCACCAATCTGCCTGTTACTGCAATATTCAAGAATGTAAGGAATAGTTTACCTGGTCATACAGATCATCAGCCATGGTAGGTTTTGGGGCTGTTGTCCATTTAGCACCTTTGCTGAAATACTCTTTAATCAGAGGTCGGTATGCTCGGTATTCAAAGAAGCGAGACCGCCAAGCCATTGGGGCTTCAATGATCTCATTGCCCACAACAAGGAGGATGTCCCTGGGCATAGCACTATACAAACCTGGGAGCAAAGAGCAGAAATCCCATGCAATCAGGTCAGGGGAGGATTATAAAGCAGCAGCTCTCTTATATCTTGCAAACCTGCTCCATCACATAGGACCGGTCAGATTTCTAGTCTTGACTCCTTCAGCACTAAGGCTGATCTGCTGTTTCAGTGGAGTTATCTTTCCTATACTACTTGAATGCTCTGCAGGTCCCTAGAGCTCTATACAGGTCTGCAGTGTTGAAAGAGTCAAGTGATGGTAACACTGTGGAAATAATTCAACCCCCAAATCAAATATGCATTTATATAACAGCTAAAATCAAGCAATACATGGTGGCTGTTCTTAAGCAAACACTGGCCAGGGACAGGGTGTTAATATCTAATAACTGTAAGTGTACAGAGCACAAAACGATAACGAACAAGGAGATCCTGTTAAGAATGAATGTATGTGCCGGTTTTATTTTTTTTATGCTCAAGGTTACACAGTTTGCTTTTTTAGACTTAAAATGAAAGCAGTTGAACAACCATTAAGACAAAAGGTAAAGTCAGCAGGTGACTGTCACCCCCTGGGAACAAGCTATAGACCAGCTGCCTTCTGACCATCGATTATCTGTTAACCCTCTGTTAAAAATCAATGGCAGGCTTTAAGTTAGATAAACCACTGCACTGGCTCCAATTTTAATGTCTTACCACACTTTTTACTAGTTTACTAGTCTTTCAATGCACTTTGTAATGTTTTTCAAAGGTTCATCAAATCAAATGCGCCTTTATGTTCTCTTATGACAGTAATTGTTTTCAACGATAATGCAGACCTACCTGTAGAATCAAAATCAGGTGTCTTGTAGTGAGTTAACCAGTCAATAGGCTCGGGCCTTCTAACCTTGACTCCTTCCAAGCGTAAAATATTGCACATTTCCTCAATCTCGCTCACAGCTTTTTTCAGGTGTTCTTCAGGGAACAATTGACCGCCATACTTCTGGTAAAAAGGCCAGTGTTTTTCATAGGTGTTTGCCTGCGAGAGAAAATAAACTTAATGTAAAATAATGCACAAAAAATACACAGACTTACAATGCAGAATAGTTTACATTCTGTGCTGCACGAAACACATAGGGTAGTCTTTGTAAATACAAAAGTAAAGTTCTGTAAAGTGTAGCAATAATATCTTCATGTTACATGAATGAGCCACAAATGGTATGAAATACTACCTGACTTCTAGCAATAAGAGGGTAATATTGTGCGAGATACAGTAAAGCAGAGTTAATGTCTCATATATAATATATATATATAATATATATATGATATAGTATATATATATAATATATATATATTTTATATTATATATTATATAATTTTTTTTATTTTTTTTTTATTTATTTTTTTTTAAATCATTAAACTCTAAATTGGAACTGCCTGTTCAGAAGAACGGTTTTATTATACAACCTTTTTTTATCATTAGAAGGTGCTGGTTTGTTTTTCCACCACTATCTGCTTCTGATAGTAAAAATAATCTATTCTGAAACATAGTGGGCTCAGCACCATGACAGATATGAACGTGGAAGTCAAGGATTGTTCCTTGTAACAAATATGTAGTCTTCATTAAAGGTTTAGGGGAAAAGGTCTAGATAATTCGTACAAATAATAACACAATTCTACAATGAGATTTGTTTTATTTCTATCTTACACTTTTAGATGAGTGTAATTTGCTGGGAACACTGGTGACCTTGTCCCTGTGTGGCAGCTGCAGTGATATCAGTTAACTTGGCGCTTGTCCAGCTGTGGAGGTCAAATTTCGTGGAATTCTTGAACTGGTGACAGTTTTTTTAATTTGCAATGGCTTGATACTGCAGTAAAACTAAAATAAAATAAAACTGGAACCGGAAAAGAATAGCTTTATTTTTCTTTTTTTTTTTTTTCCCTAGACTATACCTTGACTTCCACGGTAAACGGTGGAACACAAGCATTCTCGGCTCTTCCAACAATGACTTCTTCTAGTGTGTCCCATTCATTGAAAGAGTTTACAGGACACTCATCGGGAACTGGGTCGACAGACTTCGACATGGTATCCTCCTTCGCCACCGCTGCCGAGGTGCCTTGGAATGCTTTCTGCACCCAGCCTGTGGCAGCTCTTGCAACCTAAAAACAAGAAATACATACCCCAATGGACTAAATGCGATACATAAATAAATCATAGTATCCTCCTCAAAACCAGACGGCAAACCAGTTGAATTAATCTAAAAACATTTTAAAAAAAAACTTCTAAAAGGTGTTTTATAACGGAAAATAAGGCGGGACATTAATAAGGTCTTTTAAAATCTGTCACGGGTACACCCGGTTGAGTTTCAGACTATCTTAATAGCTGTGGACAGCTGACTGGTGGCATTTCGTTTTAAAGCCAGCTGCGAATCATGCACGTGCAGAGAGGCAAGTGAACTCAATGGGAGGAAATGCTTTTTTTTTTTTTTTTTAACATTCATATGATATACGGTAATTAATATAAGCCAATGTACTGTAGCATTTTGATACATGACTCATATCGAAAAACTATTACATAATCCTGCAGGCTGCAGTAAACGTAATAGGGTTTTTTTTTTTTTTTTTTTTTTTTTTTTTTTTCAAATTCAATTTATGATTACTGTATAAAGTACCTTTGAACACCAAAATCGTACATACAATACCCAAATGAAACGGCATACCAGACAAAAACAATGTATTTTCTTACGTCTGTCATTTTCTGTATTGTTTGTTGAGCAAAATCGCCGTATTTTGCCTTAGACCTAAAATATTTTATTTAATGCAGGCACAAATATTAGAGTGATTTGAAAATATCTAAAATTCCATTGTGATTTTTATTAAGATGCATAATTCTGTGCAGATGTTTAAACAAATAATTGGGTGCTCATTTTCTTAAAAAAAAAAAAAAAAGATCGATTTGTAGCAATTTGTTTTACAGGAATTAATAAAACATGAAATCAGTACTAACCATGGCTCCAATCAAATGAGCTGCTTCAGCCCCTCTGCTACCTCCTCTCATGCATCTTACTCGCAGCATTGTCCTGTGACTTGATTTTTGCAGGAATGTTGGAACCCTGAAACACTAAGTGTGGGCTGACACAAAAACTGCAAAACAGTTGTAAAACAGAATTCGCTCACCGCAGCTTTTTATATCCAGTCTGAACGTTGTATTGGCTGCTATAAACAGCTGGGGCTACGTGACGAGGTTAAATGGGTCACGAAAGACGATAGCTTGGGTAGAGACAGCACATTCTTGTGTTTAAGTCACATCCAACAACACTTACATTTAATGCGAATGAGTGGCTTAGAATCTGTCAGAATTAATAGTTAATAGTGAGAGATATGCAACTTTTTTTTTTCTGCATGCTTTTAAAAGTACACGGTACTGTAATTCACACCAGTCGCGATATCATAGATCTTGTTCTATCACGTGACACATAGAGTATTGAATAGCCCAAAGGAAAATATAGCCAGCAAATACTGAAAGACTATTATTATTTCAATTTTTTTTTTTTTTTTTTTTTTTTTTTTTTACACCCTCATGGAAATTGCTGGTCCAAAAAAAAAATAGGTCCATTAAAATTATTTTATAGCAAAGTCCCAAAGTCCATTTTTTCTTGTCTGCCCCTCTGAAGCCTTGTAAAGGCTCAAGACTCCAAGGTGGAAGGGTGGAACATTGTGTCAGAGGGGATCCGGAAAAACAAGCTGGAACACAAAAAATAAAGAAGGCATGCTCTGGGATTAAAATGGATGAGATGGGGAGCCGTTACACTGCCTATTGAACTTCACCAATTGTGCCGCATTGCTTAGTGATTTAGCGATGTGGAGGCTAAATTTCACTTGCAATAAGCTGGATCACCATCAACAGACCATTTTAATGCTGTTATTTTACTTTGCAGAAACTGATGTCAGTTTTTGTTTTTTTGTTTTTGTTTTTTTGTTTTGTTTTGTTTTGTTTTTTTTTTTGGTTTTTTTTTTTTTGGTTTTTTTTTGTAAGTTGCAAGTCTAACAGTATCTCGTGTCTTGACACAATACAGTACGTGCAGAATCTCGTGAACCTGCTTTACCTCAGTTGGTCTAAAGTCCGTGTTCTCTTATGTTATCTCATTGGGAAGTTGCCAAGTTATTTGGAGCAAGGTTAATGTAAGAACGATGATTTTCCATTTAAGTGGAAAAAAACAGTTTTAACCATTATTTGTAACCGTTTATTTTGGCTATTAATGTATCAGCAGTTTTGAAGTCCTCAATTTATGCAATGAGACCAGAAGCATGCTGCTCCTATTCATTCTTGTTAACACTTCCTAAATAATGCGTGATCATCACATTTTGTAAACGTGATTGTGAAATAGAGTGAATGGCAATCGTGCTTTCAAAGTGTACTGATCGTGCATTACTCACAAAATGTGGAGGAGGTTTTAGTGAAACAAACGCATTACATGTTCTATATACTGGCACAAACTAAAAGTGTATTTGTCTGCAGCTTTCTCCCAAAAGGCCGTCAGCAAAGCACAGATATCATTAAGCAATATTTTGCTCGTCTTACGCAGCAGGCAATGAGCTTGCTGGTGTAGGGACAGCAATATAGTTCCGTTTCTCTGCTGCACGAACTTTAGTATTTTCCCTTCTCTTGGACAATAACATGTCAGTATCCTTGGCTTGTAGAATTACAAAGGTGTATCATTTTAAAATAGTGATAAAGTGACTGTAAATTACTGTTAAGCCAATGCCTTTTTGAATGCAGTCAGTGGACGGAGTTGTTCATGTCAAATTGTGACGACAGCTGCCGGTCTGGGACGTGCCAAGTTTGTTCCAAGTCTGTATTTTTGCTCCACAGTCTACATTTGAGGCATGCAACAAATTGCTGTTAACTTCAATAAATCATGCAGAATGATTTGATTTTAAAAGACAGCTTTTGGATGCAGCAAAAGAATACTGATTTCAGACTTTTGAATGGCGAGTCCTTTGGCAGGCATGCAGTCAGAGCGCGAGGCAAGTTCACATACTTACTCACTCACCTGCATCTAATCCCGCCGTCCACCCCCCCCCCCCGATTTTGTATTTTCAAAAGTTGACAGATATGAGATTTCAGTTTACAAAATCTACTGTATATTGAAAACTCAATGTTGAATGGTATGAACATGATTTCAACAGCTACGTCACTCAGCCTCCCGCAGCATATGTTCCAAGAACTGTACCAGACAACCTTGACCAAACAGGAGTGTATTTGAGGAATAAACATTGCAAACCATCTGAATGTTTAACTGTTCTGTAGATAAGTTTTTTTTTTTTTTTTTTTTTTTTTTTTGTTTTTTTTTTGTTTTTAGTATTATTTTATAACGGTTAGAACATCCTAAACTTATCTGACCTGCTGTGTCGGCAAAATGTTCAGTTGCTGAGGGGAAATAAGCATTTTTTTTTTTTTTTTTTTGCCCATTAACCTTTTCAGTCCTTAATTATTTTTGCCGAGCTGAAGAATGCGAAATTGAAGTTAAACAAAAGGAACTCCTTTGCCGAGTATACATGAGAATGGGGCAGTTTTTTTTTTTTGTTTTGTTTTTTTTTCGTTTTTGTTTTTTACATATATTTTGGGAGGTTAAAGTCCTGTTGGTGCTCTAAATACCACTTATTGAAATATAACTTGTATAATTACAGTTGAATCACTGGCCTCAAACTTCGAAACATGTTTGCACTCACATGTATAACAATACGGCTGATATACTGTTTATCTTACTCGTCTTTTATCACAACAATACAGTAACCTTTGTTGCTTCTCAATGTTTTTTTTTTCCTTCTCACAGGCCGTCATATTCTTTAAAACTGCTAAGATAAGGTGGGACCTCAGGACTCAAAGGGTTACGGTCTGTCAGATGTTTGCAGTGTTACCAGATCAGAGGTTTTACAGTTCTTCTCAGGGCATTCTGGAGGTAAGTAATGGGCAGAGCTTTTCACTTTATTTTAAGGTACATTTGTCATTTTAGAGGAGGGTTTTTTTTTTTTCAAAGATTTATTCTAAAGTGCAAATCCTTCCTTTAGTAAGATGGCGGACAGAATGCCTGTTTCCATGGCAGCTACGACCACTGATTCCTATAGAACTTCTCCAGACTTTAGAATTACTTTGACTGCTGCAACATTATAAGATAACTTCATGTGCAGCAGGTATTAGGGCCCCTAGGCCCACATAGAGTCTGTGCTGCATAGCATTTGAGTGAGGGGCACAGGTGGGGCCTAAATGCTTGTTGCACAGAAAGTTAATTCAGTTGTAATGGCAGTGTCTAAGTGTTGTTCCAGTCAGAGAATATATATTCTGGAAAATGAAGAAGAAAAAAAAAAAAACACAAACAAATTTAAATGTTATTTTGCTGAGGTAACTTGCCAATATTAATTTATATCAATGGTTTTACCATTTAACCATGGTGTGGCAATATAATATTAGGTTTATCTAGAGGTTTAAGAATTATAAAAGCACAGTATATTCCAATTAATTGCATACCAGACAATTGCATATTCCTGTTAACATTAAAAATTGTGTAGCACATTACTTATGAAAATACACATGCAGTAGATTATTGCATTTAGTTTTGTGAGCATAATCTGCAAACACGTGTGGTATTTGCTTCTTCCCCTGGCTGGAATTTACATTGCTGTTTGAATCTGCGTTGAAATAGGTAAGTGGATTGTAGTTTATATGTTAGAGTTGTTGTTTGCTTAGGTAAGCAGCCTGCACTTAAATAATAATGAAAGAAAAGGAATTAAGCTATCCAAATTGCGTTTGGGGTGTTGAATTGTGAGGTTGATGCAAATTTAGTGTTACGTATACGGCTTCAGACCGACAGAGAGTATAAATTGGCAATCAGTGTCTTAGAACACCAGCCGTTCTAAGCGGCAGCCGTCTAAGGGCCACACGTCCATGGGCAGTCTGAGCTGTGGCTGTGGGCCACACATCCAAGGGCAGTCTGAGCTGTGGACAGGTGAAGCCAGGACCTTTCCCAAATCCCTCCAAATGGCTACTAGAGGTCTCATTCCTACCTTGACACCTAACATCTGGATCTCCTGGACAAAGTGGGCTCACTCGTTCTCCACTCCCAGAATGAACACTGGTAAGTACCTACTGCACATACCCTTATTAACTCCTTCTCACCCTACGCTGCCTGCTACAAACTTGAAAATCTCCTTTTTTAATTGTTGCTCTCTGACTAACACATCTCTGCTTCTCAGCAAACTTATAACTGATACCAATCTTGATCTTTTCTGTCCAGCTGAAACCTGGCACTCTGTAAACGACATGCACTCGCTGCATCTAGCCACCCCAAAGGGCTATTCCCTCTTTGACAAACCTCGCCTCACTGGCTGAGGTGGGGGCAATGCTGATATTGCAAATCTGTGCTCGCTTCCTCAGTCCTTTCTTTGCCTGCCTTTTCTTCATTTGAGCATCTCGCCATCAATCTCCCATGTCCCTTACCCTTGCTGTTAGTCCACCTAAGAACAACTCTGCTTTTATTGCAGAGTTTTCAGAATTTCTCTCCCTCATCTGCACTTCAACTGACAAAATCCTACTCCTAGGTGACTTCAACATTAATGTTGACTTGCCTTCCTCCCCCCCTTATGACCGACTTCAACATGCTTCTGGACTGTCTTGGCCTTTCTCAATCTGTCAACGTCCCCACTCACACCCTTGATGTCTCCAATTTCTCCATCTCAGATGTCTCTCTCTCGCTCTCTGACCATTTCTTAATCACTGCTAATAGTAATCTCCCTGCTTCTGGCCGACTAACCTTGTCTGTCTCTGTGCTTCTGATCTTGCTCTCTCCATTATGCACACCCTCAACCTGTCCCTGGACTCCTGTTAGGTTCCTGCTGCCCTTAAGCTTGCCTGAGTTATGCCGGTACTCAAAAAAACCTCCCTTGACCCAGCTGTTTATCTAATTTCCATTCCATTTCCAACCTCCCTTTTTTCTCAAAATCTCTCGAAAGGGCTGTAGCCAGTCAGCTGATGAAACATCTCATGGACAACAACTCTCTGCAGTCTGGTTTCCGGCTGCATCGCAGTACTGAAACTGCTCTGCTACGGATTGTGAATGATCACCTGCTCAATCCTGATGCTGGTGCTCCCTCTGTGCTTATCCTTCTTGACCTAAAAGCTGCTTTTGACACCATAGATCATGGCATTCTTCTTGACCACTTTCAGAAGTATGCTGGGATCTCTAGAACCTCACTCTCCTGGATGTCCTCTTACCTATCCGGATGCAAGCAGTCTGTTTTCTATGCTGGACGCAGTGGTGTTGCAAACCCAGTCACTTGTGGTATCCCCCAAGGATCTGTTCTTGGGCCGCTCCTCTTCAATATCTACATGCTTCCCTTGGGACACCTCTTCCTCCAACACAGCCTCATGTTTCACTCCTATGCTGACGACACCCAGCTCTACTTAAAACTCAACCCTGGAAACCCCTCTGCCATGGTCCGGCTCTCGGCTTGCATTCAAGACATCAAGACCTGGATGTCTGCCAATTTTCTTCAGCTGGATACTAGCAAATCTGCACTCCTTCTAGTAAGAGCTAAAACTTAAACTTAAGAATCTAAATATAGCTGTCCTGAACGTTGGAAACAGTCTGCTGCTGCCTTCCCCCACAGTACGAAGCCTTGTTGTACTTCTTGACAGCAACTTCTCCTTTGATGCCCACGTCTCCTCCATGGTCAAATCTTCCTTCTACCATCTTTGAAACATCTCCAAAGTCTGTCCCTACCTTTCCCTCCCAGATGTGGAGATATTTTGTCATGCATTTGTCTCCTCTCGACTCGACTACTGCAGCTCTCTATATGGTGGTCTCCCGCACGCACCATAAACCAACTGCAGCTAGTCCAAAATGCTGCTGCCAGGATCCTTATCAGATGTAAAAAACGTGATCACATCACACGCACACCTCCGTCCCGTCCCGTCTTGCCCAGCTGCACTGGCTACCTGTAAAGTTCAGGACTATTTTCAAAACTCCTGCTCACCTTCATCACACTGATCCCATGTACCTCCTCAACCTGCTGACCCGCTATGTCCCTGACCACAAGTTGAGGTCCTCCGACTCTGGCCTGCTTGTATCCCCTAGCCAAAGTACACCACACTTGAAGAACACTCGTTTAGCTTTATGACTCTGACTCTTTGGAACTCTCTCCCAGTTTTGGTACATGATGCTCCCACCGTCGCTGGCTTTAAATCAACTTTAGAGACCCACCTGTTCTCTCTTGCTTTCCATGCTCTTTAAGCCTGATATCTGTTATTAGCTGCTGTGTTTCTGCTACTGTTTAATGTATTATGTTACTATCATGTATTATGCATTGTCCACTGTATTTAATGTACTATTTCATGTGTTAAGCACTTTCCACTCTAATGTACTATTTCATGTATTATGCTACTATCATGTATTATGCACTTTCCACTGTATTTAATGTATTATGCTTTTTTTATTGTATATCATGTATTATGTATTTCTCTGTATTTAAAGTGTTATTGATTTTCTTGTAAAGTGCTTTGTGATGGTGGTCCACTATGAAAGGTGCTATATAAAATAAACATTGATTGATTGATTGATATCCCAGTTTTATGGTTCACAGTTGTAACCCTATTAGGCACATGGGCTATACAATTAACACGAATTTATGACTTAACGTCATATGACTTAACACGATGTGCTTGTGGTATTATTTAAAGTTGGATTTCAGTGCTACTTGCATGAATTGTGTCTTATAACTTCAGTAGATATTGAACATTTCACCAGCCTAATTCTGCGTTTACAATTAGAAAAACGGGAACTTGCGCATGTTGCGTCAGGTAGGACGCAAGACTCGTGTACTTATAAATGTTGTTATTTATTAAATGTCAGAACAAACACTCTTAACACGTAGCTTTATTTTAGACTGTCCTACCCTGTGTTCCTAGCCCACGCTGTCTTCACATGAACCCCATTACGTCACCCCTGTCACATCGAACATGCAAAACTCTAAACATAACAGAGCACAGTTTCCAAATCCGCTTATAATAAGAGGGATTTGGCTTGTTTTTTAGAGGCGGTTGGAATTTGCATACACAGCCAACGGGGTCTGCAACCCAGTCCTGGAGAGCTACTGTGGCAGCTGGTTTTCGTTTCAACCAATCTCATTTACTTAATTGAACCAATTATTGGCCAGTCAAGATTAGTCGAGATTAAGTGTTCTATATCTTTAGCCAGGCTAGGGCTCTACAGCACCAGGGTTGGGGACCCCCTGCTTTAATATGAGTTGCGCTTGTTTTGAAAGGTAGTGCCGATTTGGCAACACTGATCTTTCGACCCTACAGCGCTCGCTAGGCACATATTTTTCAATGTACTAAGTCTAAAGGCCGACTCGCACAGAATTACATTGCATAACTACCTTCAAACAATGTGCTGGGGATGCTGTGTTGTACATTACTACAGGGGAAGGAATTAAACATCTAGAAGCCACGGTACATGAACTGGGGTAGACGAGGTACTTTTTGGGGTATGATTGTGGTCTGACGATAGTTTAAAAAGTTATCCAGTAACTTTTCTAAAGAATAACAACCAAACAAAACAAGCAAAAACCTGATGAACTAGAATCAGATTGCTCCGCCTTCATGAAGACGACCTGTTAATCATTTGCTTTTAGGTGTGTATCGGCGTTGTTCAGAGGTTACTGTTGCGATACACAGCTGAAATTTCAAGTTTTATAGAATTACGTGTTTTACATATGGAAGTTTAAAATATCAACCAACGCAACAATACACATGCATATCCTATTTACACTTTTAGCAAGCGTGGCCATTTTGCCTCTGCTTCTCTGTTCATTTTTTCCATATTTTGTGCAAGATGTGTTGTACATTGTAAAATGCATTGGACGTGGAATTCGGATTCGGGGGTATGCAAAGAAAAAGCCGTGCTATTCGACTTTAGAAAAGTTTTTGGAAGTGGTGCAGAAGCAGCCGGACAAACCTTTTATCGTGTTTGAGAATAAAACCTATTCTTACCTGGACGCGGATAAACAAAGCAGTAAATTTGCCAGAGCGTTACAGAAGCACGCTGGCTTGAAAGAAGGAGACACGGTTGCGCTGTTTTTAGGGAATGAACCTGCTTTCATTTGGACCTGGCTTGGTCTGGCTAAATTAGGATGTGCTGCTGCATTTCTGAATTACAACATCAGATCAAAATCATTGCTACATTGCTTCTTCTGCTGCGGGGCTCATGTGCTAATAGCAGCACCAGGTAAGATGAGTACAGAGTACTATCTACCAGTCGGTGATTATCTGTATTTTCTGTGCAGTTGCCAGATATATCCCCACACAAATATGTAAACCAAATGAATTGTTAAAAGTATTTTTCTATCTTGCTAGTTTTATAATGTTAGTCATGTCAATTTGCATTTCCTACAAAACCATATTCATTTGTGTTTTTATTGTGAACTTAAAAAAATAGAAATATTGTCAGATTGCCTGCATGTTTCCTTGTTACAAATGAATAGCTCATCCCTGCAACATGTGAAATCACAGTCCTGATGGGTGAAATTTGGCCTCAAATGTGAAACGGGACATTAAAATATAACAGAACCTGCACATTTGGTGTTTTAGGGTTTTTTTTTTTTATATTCATGGAACTCAAAAGAAACCTCATAAACCTGTTAATAATCTCAATTTCACAACTAGTATATAATGAAATAGTAGATATATTGGGTCTTTTGTGAACTCTAAAACATGGGATGGCGTTTTAATTTATTTCAGTCCAAGATATACATGGAAAGAAAGTCGGTTTATTTTGTGTTCCCTTGTGATACTCTGCATTTTAACAGAGCTGAAAGGCGCTGTTGAAGACGTGCTTCCTTCACTCCAAGAGCAGAAAGTGTCTGTTTTTATCCTGAGTGAAGAGTCCACCACACCAGGGATTGAAAGCCTTAATGACAAGATTCATCAGGCTTCTGACCAGCCACTACCACAGTCTCTGAGGTCCAATGTTACCATGAAAAGTATTGCAGTATATATCTACACCTCTGGCACCACAGGTAAGGAAATGACGTTTGAGAAACGTGATGTCATTGAAATGCAAGGGACCTATAATTAGACCATGAAATACTATTCAGCCAATAATCTGATACGGTCCTGTGTGTACAATAATGTATTTATACATCAGTCACTGGCATTTCCATACAAGGCATTTGATATCAAGAGGTCAGGTGGTATCATATGAACAGCAGCACTCTCAGTAGTGTATCTGCTTTTTAAGGCATGCATGCATAGTAATAAAACATTTTTTAGTTCTGCGACGGTCAGCAGTCTAGGTCTGAAATGGCCATTTACCAAGTGTTGTATATTTAAAGTTTTAGTTTTGATCATTTTAGTCATTAATTTCTTAGCTGCATTTCCTTTTTTCAGATTTGAAATATATGAATACTAAAAGCACTTGGATAAAATTCCATTTTTATTTATTTATATATTTAACTTCAGCTTGGTGAATGTCCTTCTGTGCTGATTTTCAATTTTGCTTTCTTCTGAAGGACTCCCAAAGGCTGCAGTGATCACTCAAGAGAGGCTATGGGCAGGAGCTTCAGTCTTCAGGGTGAATGCTGTTCTCTCACAGGATGTGGTCTACATTAATCTGCCCCTCTACCACAGCGCTGGCTTCATGCTTGGATTAATGGGCTCAATAGATATGGGTATTATTTTCTCAGGACAATATCCTGTTCCAGTTCCACTCAAGGACCACAGACCCCATGACATTACTGATATTTTATGTTGCAGATAAAACATTTTTTAAAAAACAGTACAGGACCACCAAACTCCAAACTTGATTTCATTTTTCCAGCTATGTGCAGTATTTAGTGTCCAATCAATGCTCATAAAACAAGCATCACACCATAAGACCTTAACACAGACTGTGGGAACTCTTGTACAACTGTAGAGCCACTTCTACCCAAAAAACTATACCAGTGCACTGTAAATCCATACTGCATTTACAACCAAGCCTGTTCTGTGGTGCATACTTTCATTGATATACTGTTTGTAAACCAAGGGTATTGGAACTTATGGTCTCTGCATATCGTAACTCCTTCAAGTGGTAGTTACAGATATTACCTGTAGAGTCATTTATGAACAGAACATGCCTTGGTTTGCTTAATGTAAGATGGTTCTTGTTTAAAGTACCGTCAAATCCCGTTTCATACATGTGTGTTTAATATGTATTTTCTCATTTACCAGAACTTTTTTTTTTTTTTTCTCCAGGTACAACCGTTGTTTTAAGGCGCAAGTTTTCAGCCTCTCAGTTTTGGGATGACTGTCGGAAGCACAATGTAACGGTTATACAGTACATTGGAGAGGTGCTGCGCTATCTCTGCAACGTTCCAAAGGTACTTCCACATCCTAAACACGTTGGCCAATACCTTCTTCAGTGTAGCCAATCAATGAAATGGCTTGAAATTAAGAATGGATTCATTTGACCATAGCTTTCAGTTATTTCATACAATACTCTGTGTATGTGTATATAAACAAGCAAATACATCATGTATCTGATACATTGATATCTACAGCCAGCATTCTGCAGTGTTCTTGTATTGTCCTTCCACTGATATAATGTGCAGCTATGGCCAAAGGGTTTTGCATCACCCTAAATAATGAATTTGTTTTGCTTTATAAAGTTGAATGAAATCTGCTGAATAATGTCACGTTAACATGTTGAATTATATACCGCTTTGTAGGTTTCCATACACTTAACGAGAACTGACAAATTATACAGTGTGACATTTCAAAATGTATAATGAAATACTGATAATGGCTTCTGGTAGACTTTTGCAAAATCACTTTGTAGTTTATTTGATTACATGATAAATAAAATATCAATTATGTTATAATAAAAAACAATAAAAAAAAGAGGTGATGCAAAACTTTTGGCCATAGCTGTACTGTGTTTGTATATTTAGTTTTTTAGGGGCTGGTTCAACTTTCCTTTTGATAAAGAGTAACAGTAAATAAACACGGCAACAACGTTGTTCATATTTTGCAACCATAAATGAGGTTGTATAATTGAATTATTGATGTTTGAAAGAAATGGGGGGGGCGGGGTCAGCAATCTGTAAAAAGTAGGCCACACACTCCTTTTTTGGCCTCGCTAATCGGCGTAATTCCTTTCCATGAGTTGATTGCCCAAGTGTTGTTGCTGGTCATATGGCAGCAGCTGACACTGCATGGCGTGAGCCCCTGCTTCTGTGTTCCTTTCAATCTGACGAGTTGAGGAGATGACCAGATCTGTTGCCAGAGCTCAATTTAACACTTCTCTCGGCATGTAATCCCTTGAATTTAAGTACTTAATGATTTAACAATGTGTAATCTTTAATTTATGCAGATGTTAGCTAGCAGAAATTTCTTAACTCAGGTTAAGTTTTCTCAACCTTTTCCCACAGAAGTTATGGCTGCTGCTTCAACCCCTCACTTAAAGGTGTAGTGACACAAAAGCGTTTACCAAATGGTTTTTACACATCTAATTCCTTATAATGCTGAAGGTGTATCCTGTTGAATGTCACCAGGTGTAAGTCTCTGCTCGGTAACAGACTGAAGGTTTATTTTTATAACCTCTTGCTTCTGCAAGTAGTAGCAGGATCCTATCAATGTTAGAGTAACACAGCGACAAGCCAATTTGGGGAGAAAGTTTGTGTGTTCTACTACAAAATATTGAGAGGTTAAACAAAGTGGCATGTCAACAAGGTTTGCTTTCTGATAAAGTACAGTGTTGTCTATTGGAAAGTTATTCTCCTTCATCTGGTTAAATATCCAGCATAGAAAATGCATTCAAGCCCACATGGACCAATGTAATGTGTATGACGGGTATATTTATACCAACTGTAAGTAATTTATGAATAAGACATACTGACAATTTTGGCTGGCCTCCTGTTTGTGAAAAGGTTATGCAACTTGAACACACTGTCAGTTTGTGAGGCTCACTGAAATTGTATCTCCTCTGCTCAGCATATCATCCAAAGGGTTTGGGTCTCATTTATCATGTGAGGAGGCAAGAGAAATGTAGGGTTCCTTTCTTGGAATAGCCAGTGGCTTTTACTTTGATAGCTGTTATATGAAGTCTGATTGACGTACTGTACAGATTGGTTTCAAACATGAGCTTAAAAAAAAGTTTACCCTCAAATTATGAGTCCACAAGCCTTGAATTTGTGTTGCAGCCACTGTATGTGGGGAAATCTGTTAAGATTCACTGTGACTTACTTGCTGTATGTTACATAGAAGAACAAGTCTTTGTTTTCTTTTTGCCAGGGGTATGAGAGAGAGTAGTTAATTATTGTAGCATAACACTAAAGAAACCCTTGTCTATGGATTCAGGAGTGTGTTTAAGTTTTATTCACTCGATTTATGTGTTTAAACACATCGATGATGTATTTGTAAGCTTTGTATATACATCTTTCTTTCCTTTTTGTTTCCTATAGCAAGACAGTGATCGGGATCACAAGGTTCGGATTGCTATAGGTAACGGTGTCAGAGTAGAGGTTTGGAAAGAGTTTTTGAATCGCTTTGGAGATATCCAAATCCATGAATTTTATGCCGCAACTGAGGGGAACGTGGGGTTCCTCAACTACGTAGGAAAAATTGGCGCTGTCGGACGTGCTAATTATTTTTACAAGGTAAGAACTGAATTTGAAGCATTGCTAATAATAATTTCATAGCTAAAACACATCTGAAATGTTTTGTAGGGAAAAATGTAAAAATTTTAATGAGTGGCTAAAAAAAAAAAAGTGAACATGCTCAATAAATATTTTGTTGATTTGGTTAAAACAAGGAATCTGAATTTTGTAAGCAGCATCAAATTGAATTTTTACAGTGCTTCTAATTTCTCTTCTTCATTCTGAGTAGTGAATATTCATGGATACCAGCAGTGTCTCGTAAACCTCAGTGACATTGCTCTAAAAGTCCAAAACAATCTGATGTCCTTTTATAAAGTAGTGTAGACTGGACAGTAAACTAGATTGTATACACATTACATGGTATTATTAAACACTAATTAAATGGTTGAATCTAAGTATCACTCGAATAAACCTGTAGTAAATTGAAAAATGTTTCAGTGAGTGTCAAACTAAAGGGACACCACTGGTTTCAATGGAAATTATTTAAATTAAGGGTATTGTGAAACAGTGTTTTACTTGTCATGTTCAAAGTGAAACATCTTTTTGAATATATTAGTTCAGCCAATTTCCCCATCTGTTGATCTCTTTCAATTTAGTTTTAAATTGTGTTTTAGAAACTCTTCCCCTTCGTGCTGATTCAATATGACACTGAGAGAGAAGAGCCTGTTCGGGACTCCCGAGGTCTGTGTATCCCGGCTCCTAAAGGTGAGGGTTAGAACTGGTATGGCACATCCTTATGCTGCACCCCCTTTGCACACATTTTTTATTGAAAAGCAAAATCCATCTGATTGAACCATTCCATGTGCATCTCCAAAACTGCTTCAGAAACACACACAGTGATCCCTTAATACAGAGTGATCCCTTAATATTGACACACTGTTAACAGTGCACTATTTTAAGAGGGAGGGAGGCTCTACACAGGTTGCACCTCAGCCTCTGCCAGCCAGGTAATATGTGCCTTTTTTGGAAATATATACCTGCTTTGTGAAGCACTTTTTTTAGGTACTGTGAAGCATTCATGTTTTTGTGGTGGTCTACTTGACTTTGGGTCATTCCAGCTCAAGTAGACTAAATTTGTGGCCGATGATAGTTAATCAAAGTTTTGTACTGGACGAACTGCAGTGTACTGGTGGGGTATTTAACTGTGTTTTTGTTACCTTTCATGTAGGCGAGACAGGCCTTCTGGTAACAAAGATCACCAAAATGTCTCCTTTCGTCGGATACGCAAGAAACCAGCAGCAAACTGATAAGAAGAAGCTGAGAGACGTCTTCGAGAAAGGAGACCTCTACTTCAACAGCGGGGACCTCCTGATGGTGGACCAGGACAACTTTGTGTACTTCAAAGACAGGATTGGAGACACATTCAGGTGAGGCAGCATAGTCTGCACCTGATTATCTATCTCATCAATCAGTCAGTGCTGTAACAGATTCCATTATAGAATACTACATATAACAGTCACATGTGTTTTCTGACCGCATCTGTATCTGTTGGACCAGCACTATATTGCTCATTATTAACTCATAAGTAGTTAAGTTACTATATCGTTGCCAATTTTGTAAAGTGCTAGCTGACAGTACTGCCGTAATATATATTTTATATTAAGTATAATCTTTGCATTCATTAATGTAGGTCGAGTTGTTGGTTTTCTGTTTTTGTTTTTCACTGCTTGAAATACCGTTTAAATACAGTAGCTTCAGTATAGAACTGTACAGCGAATGTTTTCTAGTACTGTAACTTAAATTGCAGTATACACTGTATGCATGCTATTGTGAGTAAAGTTTGGGAATTGTGTTTTCTATAAAAAGGTATGTGCTTTGCTTTTGTGCATAATGGTGTTGAACAATTGATTTCTGGTTCATCATTATCTAGTGGCTATTTTATCAAACCATCACTGGTTTGACAGGGGAAGCTGTGACAGCAGGGATTGGTTAATGAGTGCTGACTGTACTGCTCCATTAGACTTCACATCCTTTTTTTTTTCTTTCAGGTGGAAAGGGGAGAACGTGGCCACCACAGAAGTTGCTGATATTCTAAACATGATTGATTGCATTGAAGAAGCTAATGTGTTTGGTGTTAAAGTACCAGGTAGCGCCCCAGCTATATAAATATCTAATTATCCAGAGCTTGAAGAACTTGTGACTGCTGAGACAGGCAATGATATGTCAGTCACTGTGCAAAAAAAGTGATCTGAGTTTACTCATCGTAAGTGAGGCGTAATGGTGGGTCCATGGCAGCGTAGGGATGCAGTAAATTCTAATACTGTACCTAAAAGAAAATATAAATGACTATTTGAAACAATTTGTGCCTGATTCAAGAGTAGTCAGGTTTTGGATTACAGAGGGGATCACACCATTAACCTCAACAGGGATTTGGTCACCACCCAAAAGTAATGCTGAATTAGAGTGGCAGTTTCTAAAGGAGTTGGATTTCAGTGGGACTGTTTCTTCTAACCTTGTTGCTGTTTGGATTCCAGATCACGAAGGGCGAATAGGAATGGCTGCTGTGAAGCTAGAGGAGGCTAAACAACTTGAGTGTGACAAGGTCTACAGCCATGTTGTCAGCTATCTGCCCAGTTATGCAAGACCACGCTTTCTTAGAATTCAGGTAAAAATTAGAAAATTGCTAGTTTTTAAATTAAATTCCACAGTGAAAATGTGTCTTTCGCTTGCTTCAAAATAAGCCAAATACCTTCAGAAGTGCTTTCCTGAATTTGATAGTATTTGGCATGGTGATTTGTTACTACAGTACTGACACACATGCTAACAGCTGTATCTTAGGAATGATATTCTGATTAATTTATGTGTGAGAATTTTGTATTGGATCTTGCATGTCCACAGCATAGATGATATGGAATTAGTGTGTCAGTTACAACCACTTGAAGGCAAGGTTAAAACCATGTTTTAATATTTCTTAACTAAGATAATATACTTTTTCCCCTTCCTTTCAATTCTAGAATTCTTTGGAGGTCACTGGAACATTCAAACAGATGAAAGTCAAATTAGCAGAAGAGGGTTTCGACCCAGCTGTAGTCCAGGATCCACTCTACTTTCTGGATGAAAATGAAAAGACATATGTACCGATGACCCAGGAAATCTACAATTCCATAATTTCAAAACACGTCAAACTATAAAAATGACCACTTCCAGGAATGCATAGCTCATTTTACAAATTCAAATGTGCATATCTAGTTACTCTTAAAAACATTTTTAAAAAATTTTAAAAAAATAAACAAACAAATTCACCTCAGGGAAATAAAGGGTTTGCATTTTCTTAGCAATAAAAAGTATCATCGTATCATGTTGACATTGGTTTGGTTGATATATATGCATTATTTTTATGTCAACTCTACACAGTATTTCTCACTCCCCCATTTTCAACATGTCTATATGCTTCACAAGCAATGCTTCAGTATCAATGTTCCGCATCTTCGATTTAATTTTAGACAATCTATTTCCTCACCAAAAAAAAACACCCTTCGCAATTTCCTACCTGCACCACAGCAATCGAAATATGGATTAAGTGGGGGTTTTTTTTGGGGGGGGGGGTTAGGTTCAAGTTTCATACCGGTAGTTAATTCCGTCTATCTTATCGAATGCGCTGTTACAATTCTTGTACTGCTAGAAAGTGAAATTCTGAATGGTATAATGCAGCATTTCCAGTTTAAGGGTGTATTTTGTCTCGGTTGGAGTGTGATGTTGAGCAGTACAGAGGAAATCAATATGGTGATAAGCAAATGTTAGAAAGGTTTGGAAACCTTTGTTTGTCGTGTGTTGATGAGAAGGTGTAGGAATGTACTGGCAGTATATTTCCTTGGTTAGGAGCCAGTTGAGAATACAATATACTGTGTTTTTATGTATTGCTAGTCATTTATTGGACATTCTGTTGGTTTTACCAAGTTGCAGATTTTTTTTTTAATGTTTTTTAAAAAAAAAAGGAAAATAAAATACAGTCAACGTATATAACTTATGACTAACAGCAAGTTTAACTTCATTTTGACAAATGCAAGATCACATCTGGTATTAAATACCAACATCCATCCTTTACAATGTAGAGCAGTATTTGAAAATCTAGAAAATGATTTCCATGGTTTAGTGTTTTCAAATTCTTCAGTAATGATGATCCAAGTTTTACACTGAAATGTTTAACGTGTCATAATTTAGTTTTCAGTGTATTAAACTTACTTTATTTGGGAAGTGTGGATATATCAAATACAACATATGTAGGGGTAGATGTATTAAAGTGTACTAAAGATTCTGTAGTGTGTGGGGGGGGGGGGCACTATAGAATCTGATGGGATTAAACTACCTTTCATTTTTTACATCTATAACAGTATTTTAATAGGTAAAATGAAGATGGAACAGAATGCATTGTATAGATATTTGCCCTTGCAGAAGACCCTTGCATGTGTAGACATTATCCTTCGTGCACCCTCTGCTGCAGCAAACCACAGCTCTGCTGCCGCTATTTTACTTTTAAAAATGTCGTACAACTCCTGCTAGAGATCTCGCTAAGATGATGATGCAAATATTTAAATTGGTGTATTGCGGCTCTCAACATATTTTTTTCTTAGTACATACGACAATGTGTACTTTGCGCATGTCGTTATGAAAATGCAAACTGCGATATGTTTGCGCTGCGACTGGCCCATCTTAGTAAATCTACCCCATAGTGTTGTACTTGTAACTTCAAGTATTTGCATATACACACCCGATCTGTGAGATCAGGTTGCAACCAATAACTGATAATGGCCTGCTAAATCTGCTGGTAGGATCAGTAGGTAACTACTGCCTCACTAAAATCAGACCGATTTAAATGTTGGTAACTTCCATTCGTTGGTTAATGACATACCGATCAGGTGCATCACATGCACGTAGGTACTAGTTTTTCAGATACATGAAAAACAGGCTACCTGCATACGTGTTATAACAGAACCCTGCTTGTATAATATGCATATATTTAACGCAGTAATTTAACACTGGAAAAATACCTTTGTACCTGGATAACCTTTTGGGTAATTTTCAATTTAGAAAACTAAATTGTTATCTTCTGAGGATCTCTAACCTTTAGGCTTTAAGGTGAGATATAGTGACATGCAGGGTGGTAGGCTCAGTCTGTGTTAGTGTGTGGGCAGACAAAAATCATTACAGCAGCTGCCATAATCCACAGGAATTTAACAATGTAACACTAACTCATATAATAGGTAACACACACCTGTGTGTAAATTGCTGATTTTAGCATCTTATCTATAGACATTTATATTTAATCAATCAATCTTTATTTAATATAGCGCCTTTCATAATGGACCACCATCAAAGTGCTCTACAAGATAGTGAGGAACAGTGCATAATACATTAAAAAAAAAAACATAAACCTCTGATTTGTTATTTTTAGTGTTTAATATATAGTTTGTAAATCTAAGAAATGTACGTGACAGGTTTCAATGCCTGTTTTACTATTTTTTTTTTATGGTCTTGGTACCCTACGATCTCTATAGGTTACCAAACTATTCATTTACAGTACACAACAGGAAGAATGGTATGTGTTTGCCTATTTGTGGTCTTTCATATGTGGTTAATTGATTAATTAATTGGTTAATTGATGTGATTGAAACTGTACCATATCTGACTTGTGTGAGTTTTGCTAAATGCCTTTGTATACAATGGTAAACCATAGTAATAAGCATGATCAAGCATATGCAAGCACAGAGCAGAAAGCATAGTAAAAACAGTCATGGGGTTGTCTAGGAAACTGCACTGATGCCAGACCGTCCTCCAACACAAAGTCCCTGAATAGCAAAGCTTTTCTGACTTCCGAGCAAAACACAGAATTTCCATGAAGGACGAGAAAGTCGCAAAACCCCAATTCTGACAGTAATAGGAATGTTATGGAAAAGAAATGGGTACTTAACATACCCCCCTGCAAAAATCTAAAGGTTGTAATTTTTTTTCCTTTATCTTCATTACACACAGATGGTTTTAGCTAGTTTGACCAGACTTTGATGCAAACAACTTGCATCTGTCCTCTACCAATCCCCATAGTTATCCTGTTTTAAGAGCTGATATACGTACAGCAAGAGGGCTTGAAATGTAAGGTGTCCCGTGTTACAATTGACCCCATGGCCAGGGTCAGCCGTAACGGGGGTGGTGTTAGATGTAACATTCTGTGAAGAATAAATAAATAACACATTTAATTTAACTAAAGAATTGAACGTTTTATTGAATACGTCACATCAAACAAATATGATTATTTTTATTTAACTCAAACTGAGTATCTCTAGTACAAAAACAGAAATGTTAAAATAAGACAATTTTGTTGTTCTACTTTTAAAACTTTAACATCCCTAAAACTGTAGGCCTTTTCTCTGAGTCACAATTGTGATATATTTGCATTTTGTTTCCTTCAGTGCAAGCTTCTGTGCCCAAATGTAATTGAGCTAATGTTGTATGGGGTTAATTGTAACACGTGTTACAACTGACCCCAACCCAGGGATCCATTACTAAACTTCATGTTCCAGCAAGAAACAACAAAACTAAGAGCAGTCAATTATAAGTACAGCTATCAGGGATGAGAATGCTAAAAGCCTGGATTCATAAACTGGATAACAGGTACACATCACAAAGAAAATTGGGAGGGAGGGGGGGTATTCTACTAGGTCGAAAAAACGATTTTTGTAAATAAAATCTCAGGGTTTTGGCAGAGACAGCTTCTCTTCTGCCGACCAAGGTAGCTAATCCTTGTCAGGGTCTCTTTCCTCCTGTGAGGGGTCTCTCCATGCTGTGACAAGGTCTTTCCCTTGTTGCCAGCTGCACTACTCACAGCAGTCACTAGATGTATCCAGATCTTCATGATTTCCATTACATGAGAGTAGATGTTAAACTTCATGTTGTTTTGAACTCGACTTTCACCAAGGTAAGCACCCACTAAGACGTAGATTTACAGTAAACTAATGTGGTCCATCTGTATCTCCATCCATTTGCGTTGCTTTCCCTCTGATGATGTTGATATCCTTCTGTCTTGTGTTGATTGCTAAAGTGTATTGCTGGCTGCAGGGATAAGCTTATTTGCCACCCCAGCACATCAGCATGCACAACAGCTGCGATGCTGACTCTGGGGATCAACCCAGTGCGGTCTCCCCAGCACATCCTCCCATGTCACTGTAAACTCTACTAGATGAGCAAGGCATGCTGATCCAGACCACAAGACATTGTTTGGTCAAAGATTAGTGGTGGCAATCTCAGGTGAAAAAATAAGCTGTTGACAAACATCTGCCAGCATCTTCCAGTCTCTAGCAGCTTCCAGTTGTCCTGGGTGAGGCCTGGCTTTAACACCTTTTCTTGGTGGTTGCTCTCCTGGATGGAGGAATATTGTCTTTTGAGTGTAATGCTTTGATGGAACTGGTGGCAACTGATGGGTCAGGTTACGCTCGTCTTCCAATGCTAAGGCCAAACATCGCAGCACCTGGTCATGGTTGCCAAGTAAACCGTCCTTGGCTAAGACCCACCTTGCATCCTGTCAAAATGTGCCTTAATGTTGTAGGTGCTGAACCCAAAGGACATGAGGGATCCTCACCCATCCTGTGGTGATGGGAGAACATCATATGTTGATCTGATGAGGAAACTGATCCTGCTCTGTTCCATTGTCCTATTACACACTTGTGTTATTAATTTTCAGTGCAACTGGGTATGGAGGATATTGTATGCCAAAATAATAAATAAGAACATCTACATATTTATTTATGCATTTATATATCTGTTTACACTGAACAAAAACTATAAATGCAACATGTAAAGTGTTGGTCCCATGTTTCATGAGCTGAAATGAAAGATCCCAGAAATTTTCCATGCTCACAAAAAGCTTATTTCTCTCAAATTTTGCACACAAATTTGTTTGCATCCCTGTTAGTGAACATTTCTCCTTTGCCAAGATAATCCATCCACCTGACAGGTGTGGCATATCCTGATTAAACAGCATGATCATTACACAGGTGCACCTTGTGCTGGGGACAATAAAAGGCCACTCTAAAATGTGCAGTTTTGTCACACAACACAATGCCACAGATGTCTCAAGTTTTGAGGGAGAGTGCAGTTGGCATGCTGACTGCAGGAATGTCCACCAAAGCTGCTGCCAGAGAATTGAATGTTAATTTCTTTACCATAAGCTGCCTCCAACGTCATTTTAGAGAATTTGGCAGTACCTCCAACAGGCCTCACAACCACAGACCATGTGTAACCACGCCAGCCCAGGACCTCCACATCCAGCTTCTTCACCTACGGGATCGTCTGAGGACAGCCACTCAGACAGCTGATGAAACTGTGGGTTTGCACAACCGATGAATTTCTGCACAAACCGTCTCATGGAAGCACATCTGCATGCTCATCCTCACCAGTGTCTTGACCTGTCAACGCTGTCAACAGTGTCAACGTTGTGAACAGAGTGCCCCATGGTAGCGGTGGGGTTATGGTATGGGCAGGCATAAGCTAGGGACAACGAACACAATTGCATTTTATCGATGGCAATTTGAATGCACAGAGACACTGTGACGAGATCCTGAGGCCCATTGTCGTGCCATTCATCTGCCATCATCACCTCATGTTTCAGCATGATAATGCACGGCACCATGTAGCAAGGATCTGTACACAATTCCTGGAAGCTGAAAATGTCCCACTTCTTCCATGGCCTGCATACTCACCAGACACGTCACCCATTGAGCATGTTTGGGAAGCTCTGGATTGACGTGTATGACAGCATGTTCCAGTTCTCGCCAATATCCAGCAACTTCACACAGCCATTGAAGAGGAGTGGGACAACATTCCACAGGCCACAATCAACAGCCTGATCAACTCTATGTGAAGGAGTTGTGTCGCTTGCTGCATGAGGCAAATGGTGGTCACACCAGATACTGACTGGTTTTCTGATCCACGCCCCTACCTTTTTTTCTTTTATTTTTTTTAAGGTATCTGTGACACAGGTGCGTATCTGTATTTCCAGTCATGTGAAATCCATAGATTTAGGGCCTAATGAGTTTATTTCAATTGACTGATTTCCTTATATGAACTGTAACGAGTAAAATCTTTGAAATTGTTGCATGTTGCATTTATATTTTTTTGTTCAGTGTATATATTAATTTATTTTTCACCGGGTATATGAAACTATAATTTAATTAATACAGAATATACATATACAAAAGCTACCAAGAGAATTTCTTATTCGTTATTCTTTATTATTATTCATATATACTAATTTTTTACCAACATTGTTACTTTGCCTCACAGTAAAACCATTCGATGACGTTTAACTAAGAGCTATGTGTATGAACTGAGCCGCGTGGTGTCGCTGTAAGCCTTGTTACACGATTCAATCCGCTGGCAACATTGTAGCAATGTGCCGTCTGTGATTTCATCACGGGGATTAGATTTGTTTATTTATTTTGTCTCTTCTTGTCATAGTTATACAACCACGCTTTTTTTGTTTGTTTGTTTTTCAAAACAGCTTTTTTTTTCCTTGTTTTAGAATTGTAGTGATTCAAAATGTGTTGTTTTTTGGATGTAAACATCAATCTCTCTTTCACATATGAAATGGTAGCCGTATTAGTCCAGAGATGATAGACAAGAAGGCGATACCTTTTATTGGACTAACTAAACAATAAAAGGTATCAAATGTAACACTGTGGATTGTACTGTATTCGTATGCATGTTTGATTTGAATTTTCATTTATAAATATTTTTTTTTTATTATTTTGTACTTTAGTTTGTAAATTCGCGTTTTATGATTTAGAATTGAGCACCTTGTTTGTTGTGTATGTATGTCCTTTCTTCCCCTGCGTATTGTCGATTATTTATACTTCCTTCTTAAAAAATGAAGCAGCAGTGAAGGTGATGGGGTTGAACTTTGCTCTGCGTGCGGTTTGGTAGTGCTCGTGTGATTGGTTAATTTTTTTAAGGCGTTTGTGTCACGACTTCATTTTTCTTTCTTTTAAAAGCGTGCAGGAAAAGATTCCGGACGGTTCCCCATGTGTTTTAGAATGGCCCTGGGAGTCACGGCTGTAGGGAATCAACTGAATCGCCTTCTTGTCTGTCATCTCTGGACTAATACGGCTACCATTTCATATGTGAAAGAGAGATTGATGTTTACATCCAAAAAACAACACATTTTGAATCACTACAATTCTAAAATAAGGGAAAAAAACTGTTTTGAAAAAAAAAAAAAAAAAGCGTGGTTGTATAACTATGACAAGAAGAGACAAAATAAATAAACAAATCTAATCCCCGTGATGAAATCACAGACAGCACATTGCTACAATGAATAAGAGGTAATGCACACGCCGAGTTGGAAAGCATCCGTTTGCGAGATGTTGTGCATTTTGGGTATGCATAGCGGTGAGATGTCTGTAGCAGAAAGCCCTTTTTCTGAGGAACTCTCTTTTGAAAGAAACCTCCGCTGCCGTCCCTGACTCCAAGTGCAAGCCTGCCTTTTTGTTGTCAGCTTTATGTTCAGTTCAGCACTGTCTGTTTCGTTCAGTTTATGTTTGTGCTAGTGCTGAATGTGTCTGAATACAAGAGTGAAATGAGACAATGTGTTCTTGGCCTAAGTGAGTTGCTGCTATATTAAACTATGCAACAGTGTAATGCCTGTGAAAGAATGACTGAAATAAATCAAAACAATGTAACGAATTGAATGATTTGACCGTAACTAACCGACAGCAGTTTGTGAAAATATTAATTATTTTAAATAATTCAGTTTTTACTGGGTTTGTTATATATGTGTCCCAGGTAAATTGTATATATAACATATATATATAGATATATATATATATATTATAGAGAGATAGAGAGAGAGAGAGAGAGAGAGAGAGAGAGAGAGAGAGAGAGATAGATAGATAGATAGATAGATAGATAGATAGATAGATAGACACATATATATATATATATATATATATATATATATATATATATTTCAATCAATCACTAGTCAATCAATCAATCAATCTATCTATCAATCAATCTATATATATATATATATATATATATATATATATATATATATATATATATATATATATAATTGGGCTATATTTGTGAGTAAATAAATTAATTTATGGAATTCAATACCCCATGGCGTAATCAGTCTACAATGTTCTATAATTTATTCTCTCTTTTCTTTGCCTACCTTTCGCCTGAAATTGATTAATTATTGTTTAGTTAGTCCAAAAAATGTATCGATCATCTCTGTGTTACGACAAATCCTGTCCCCCCCCACCATGGAAATCGATTTCTCCAGCCAGTAATTTACCCCCTTTTGTCTAGTCGCAGTCAAGTTGCTTTCACGCCAAAGGGGTTCAAATAATTAGAACGCAAGACACAGCAAACCTGTGATGCACAAGAAGTCGATATGTATTATTATTAAATAATATCCTTATTAATTACTACTCGTTCATGTGTGTGATGGAGCACTGTCCCTTAAAATAAAAACCTAAACACCATAGTTAAAAAGAATTAAGAGCACAGCGTAAATAAGAAAAAAGATCGGATTATTATTATTATTATTATTATTATTATTATTATATATATTATTAATAATAATAATAATAATAATAATAATAATAATAATAATAATAATAATAATAATAATAATAATCACCCTACTGCTGATTGTTTACGTTTCTCTACCTTTTAATTTCCAAATGCTGCTCCAAAAACTGCATTTGCATTCTGTTTATTTTTGGCTTTATATTTCTTACTGCCTGCCAATTCTGTTTTTTCTTTTTTGCTCCTGTTTTTGGTCCTGCAAGCTCTTCCACCGGTTAAGTAAAACAAGCAACAGTATACCTAGGACTTTGTGGTTCTATAAATCTCTTTAACCAGAACAGAACCATTGTTTTGCATATTATTATTATTATTTTAATATATTTATATTTGAAGTTCGTAATCTTAAAAAAAACAAAACTTTATACAACTGTTCAGTTTAAAGATACGGTTTGTGTTTGAAACACATGGCTCTATACTCATGTCATTCTCCACAAATTACAGTAGTAAGCAATTTGATGACTGGACATTTATGTATTTACTGTCAAAATTAAACAATGTAAAATATACATAAACAAAGATTATATACATTATATTTATACATGTATTCATTTAATTCAGATGGAGATATTTTTCAACATATCAACAAGATTTTTCTTGTTTTCTTTACTGTAGCTCTATTTGCTTCCATTATCTTTAAGGTCACTTTTCATTTCGGCAATATCTACTGTTTAAAATCATTTACTTTCATAAGGCCGATCTCTGTCTGTGTTAATGAAATTCAGTAGGAATTACGTGTTGATGTTTGTTGTCATGCAGACGAGAGTGCTAGAGCTGCAGTGTAATTGGTTAGAAAGACAAACTTGCCCGACGCGCACAGAAACATAGGACAAAGTATTTTTCTGACTATCTGTTTACCGAGACGTAGGTCTGTGGTCTAAAGTGTAAATTATTAACTTGTTTATAATCTATAATAGTGTGCTTCAAAAACAGTCAGACAAGAAAAGACATTGAAAACAGTTCACAATGTATACACTATTTACGCTTTTAGCAATCCTCGTCATATTGCCACTGGTTTTTAATTCAATCTTTCCTTACTTCTGGCAAGATTTATCCTGTATTTTAAACTACTTCCGATGCGGAATGCGGTTTCGTAAATACAAAACGAAAAAGCCCTTCTTTTCTATTTTGGATTGCTTTTTGGAAGTGGTGCAGAAGCAGCCGGACAAACCTTTTATCGTGTTTGAGAATAAAACCTATTCTTACCTGGACGCGGATAAACAAAGCAGTAAAGTTGCCAGAGCTTTACAGAAGCACGCTGGCTTGAAAGAAGGAGACACGGTTGCGCTGTTTTTAGGGAATGAACCCGCTTTCATTTGGACCTGGTTGGGTCTGGCTAAATTAGGATGTGCTGCTGCATTTCTGAATTCCAACATCAGATCAAAATCACTCATGCATTGCTTCTCCTGCTGTGGGGCTCGTGTGCTAATCGCTGCTCCAGGTAATTACGTGCAATTACTTTCAACGGTTTGTGGGGTTAATACAGTGATGGGTATGGTTATAGTACTGGAGAACTGTACTAGTGAATAAGACAACAAGTGCTGAACAAATACACATGCAAATCATTACAAAGTAGTTACTTTAAATATATCTAGAATTTGGCAATGAGACCTCATCTTGAATATTGTGTGCAGTTCTGGTCACCTCGCTATAAAAAAGATATTGCTGCTCTAGAAAAAGTGCAAAGAAGAGCGACCAGAATTATTCCGGGCTTAAAAGGTATGTCATATGCAGACAGGCTAGAAGAATTGAATCTGTTCAGTCTTGAACAAAAAAGACTACGTGGCGACCTAATTCAAGCATTCAAAATTCTAAAAGGTATTGACAGTGTCGACCCAAGGGACTTTTTCAGCCTGAAAAAAGAAACAAGGACCAGGGGTCACAAATGGAGTTTAGACAAAGGGGCATTCAGAACAGAAAATAGGAGGCATTTTTTTACACAGAGAATTGTGAGGGTCTGGAATCAACTCCCCAGTAATGTTGTTGAAGCTGACACCCTGGGATCCTTCATGAAGCTGCTTAATGAGATTTTGGGATCAATAAGCTACTAACAACCAAACGAGCAAGATGGACCGAATGGCCTCCTCTCGTTTGTAAACTTTCTTATGTATGTTCTTATGTTCTTATGACAAAGGTATTAACGTTTTTTTTTTTTTTTTTTTTTTTTTTTTTTTTTATTTATTTCTGTTCTGTGTATGTGGCATATAGTGTTTATAGGCTAATCCAAATTTAAAACGAACCTTTTCTATATAACGAACAAAATACTTGGACCCCAACAGGTTCGTTATAGCGAGGGTGTACAATTGTTATTATTATTATGTCTAACAATATATAATAATGTGTTGTTGTTGTTGTACAATTATTATTCAATGAGCCCTACTGCTGACTGTTTACGTTTCTCTACCTTTTCGTTTCCAAATGCTGCTCCAAAAACTGCATTTGCTGCTTGTATTTCCATGGCTTTATATTTCTTACTGCCTGCCCACTCTTTGTTTTTCACTCCTTTGTTTTTTTCGAGAAAACTGGTCCCCCAAGCTCTCCCTTAGGTTTTGAACTATACCTGAGCCACCGTGCAAAATAAGTAAAACAGACGGGTATAGTACCTTACTTGAGGTTCGCTAAAACACATTAACCACAACAGAACCATTAATGTGTTGCGTATTTTTTTTTATATTTAGGGTACAGTTGAAATTCTTAATCATAAAAAACTAAACTTTATACAACTTTTCAGTTTAAAGAGAGAGTTTGTATTTGAAACACAGGGCTCTATACTATAGGCTACTCATGCCATTCTCCACAAATTACAGTAGTAGTGTAGTGAAAAAGATTAAACTGACAAATGATTTTGGATTCAAAAACACTTTATATACACTGCAGGTCAAAAGTTTTAGAACACCTCAATTTTTCCAGTTCTTATTGAAATTTACGCAGTTTAACCCAATACTGGCAAATTAAAATGCCAGGTTTGTTTTTTACTGAGAGTGTGTGTGTGTATGTTTATATATGTATGTATATGAGTTTTACTTCTGTCCAATGATAGGGGTTTCCACTCTATCATTGCACATTCCCTCTGCGGGGGAAAAGGGGGGGCTGCATACCACGTACCTAGCAAGGTGTATCCATCTTGTCTTTCAGTTCCCCTCCACCATCTCACACTATCTCTGCTAATCTCCTGCCTTTTGGCGTTTAGCTCAGACACCCATCTGTGACTTTCAGTCATGTTAGGCTATGCAAAACTGCACATAGCTGGTTTTGCCAATGGGAAATGAAAGAACTCAGAACTTACACAATACTGTATAGAACCTTAATATAAAAGCATATTAAAGCAACTGAATTAGTAAGCACATTAAAACGACTATAAAAACACATTCACACAATTTAAACAATGATTAAAAAGAACTTAACTACAAAAGACACACATGCACAATGTAAAACTAACAATTAATAACATTATTAATACCTCATGCAGAAAGCCATCACTACAGATGCCGAATTAACTCGGCACCGGTCAGAGCAACGCTAATACTCAGCACCGACAAACTCGGTACCGACCGCGGTCTCCCTCGGCACCGATTGACCCAGCACAGATTGCTCGGCCCCGACCGCGCTTTCTCAGCGATGATACACTCGGCACCTATTACCAGCCCTGCTTCGTCTGCGCTCTCTGGGCACCGACACCGATTGGTGCACCCTTTACCCCGACGCAAATTAGTCAGCGCCAGTTAACACCACTCAGCACCAACGTGTTGCCCGACAACAACGTCCCGCACCATGTCAGTGCGCTCCACTGGGTCCTCTGCTGGTTTCCACCAGTGTAGCCAGTGCTCTGCTAAGCTCACCAGGCAGGACGAGCATTCATCCTGCGCCAGATGCCTAGGGCAAGACCACGCGGCCAAGGCGTCCGGGCTCTACATTACCTGGATAGGACAGCTTCCTGGAGACAGTCCAACCAGCTGTTTGTCTGCTATGGGTCCCGCTCTAAAAGTCAGGCCCGATCGAAGGAGCGTCTAGCGCATTGGGTGGCAGACGCTATACGCTTGGCGTATGAACAGACAGACTTCCTCTTGCCGGGGAACATTACGGCCCATTCTATCAGGGGCCAAGCGACATTGTGGGTTCTATTTCATGGCGCCTCCTTGGATGAGCTTTGCATGCAGTGCTGCTAGATGAACAGGTAGTCAGACATTTGCACGTTTTTACCACTTTGATGTTGCAAACTGAGCGAGGCCCTCTCTGGGCTCTAGGATGTTGCAGGCGGTATGCCCTTAGGCGTCATGAGTGTCGGTAATCTGGAGCCACGACAGCTTTGGTACAGCTTCCCATTCGGTAATGGTTGTCATTCCACTTGAAAGGGAATGTTAGGTTATTACCATAACCCTGGTTCCTTGAAAAGAATGACAACCATTACCCTTCGAGGTCGTGTCCCCTGCTGACCTCCGATTTCGAAAGAAAATGGCGATATGCTACTGTGAGGACAACCCTCTTCAACAGGAGGTGGGAGGGACTTCATCCTCACAGCAGGGCCCTGATAGGCGCCGTTTTGTTTAAGTCAGTGTTTTTATGTTTTGTTCAATCTTTTTGGTGTCACCCCTCAGCCAGCCCTTTCACACACCCGCTAAGAACATGAACTGGGGAAGGGGTTGCGACTTTGTGCTGTACTCATAATGTGCCCATGTTGTGTCAATGAGTTTGCTCCTGTTGGCCAGCTCCCTGTATATTATTTTATAATTGAATATGAGATAGAGAATGTTTGTCTTCTGCATTCTTATTCCTCTGCTTTCATTGACAGAGCTGGAAGGTGCTATTGAAGACGTGCTTCCTTCACTCCAAGAGCAGAAAGTGTCTGTTTTTATCCTGAGTGAAGAGTCCACCACACCGGGGATTGAAAGCCTTAATGACAAGATTCATCAGGCTTCTGACCAGCCACTACCACAGTCTCTGAGGTCCAATGTTACCATGAAAAGTATTGCAGTATATATCTACACCTCTGGCACCACAGGTAAAAAAATGTTTGAGCAAGGCTTGAGCAAAGTATGACCATTAAGTGAATATTAGTTCATTTAACAACTGTCATATGTTAAAGGGATTTTAACCTAAAACCTGTCTTTGTACAAGGTGTAATCACCTTTATTGAGTGAAAGTTGTATGCTGCAGAGATAGATGGCTCTTTGATAGAAACAGTTTCCTTTATTTGAAGTCTACCCACTGATGGTGGGAATGTAGAGATGGAAGCTCTGCTCACAAGATTTAAGTTTTTGCAGGTATCAGGCTTTTAAAGACACACCTGTGATGGCTTTGACAGACACTGTGAGCAGAAACTGACCCAAGACTCTGATAGCTGCTGGAAGCAGGCTGATCTTTGGGATGCAAATTGAACATTTGTAAAACTGCATGTGTGTTAAAATGTTAAGACTGTAAAACCAGCAGAAATACTAAACAAGTTTATTTTAAAGCATTGAATAGCTGTAATGGGACTGTTATATTTTGACTGTTCTTAATAAACTGGATTTAAGTGAAAATGATTGGATGTAGAATTGCAGACTTTAGAAGTTTGATATGAACCTTCTACCAGCCTTTATCCAATATGTTTTAGTTAATTATTAAACCACATATATACATGTAATGAAGCCAACCTATTAATGAGGATGTTTTTTGCTGTTAAAAGGAAAATATAATTTTCAACTCAGGATTGGAATAATTAAACCAAAGTAGATGTTGTATATATTAAACACATCTTTGCTTGTCAGTTAGTATTCAACAGAGTCAATCCATTAACCAAGTAACTACTCAATCCATTTTAAAGCATTTAATAAACTGAAGGAGTACTGATACTACTCTGATTCGTTTTTGACAATTTAATGTCTGTCATGCAATGTTTTATGTTCTTGTTTACTGTGGCAAGTTAAGGGAAGGTATCTATACAAAGTTATGAGGGGACAACAATGCCAGTGAGCACACTGTGGCGGGGTGCCCCGCCCCTGTGCATATTTTGTGTTTTATGTGGGGTGTTATTGTTGTATACTGCATAATTTTTACGCAAACTGACTTAAAATAAAATCTACGTCTAAGCACTTCAGATCACATAGCACATTATATTAACATGATTTAAAAAAAAAAAAAAAAGAAAAGGAATGGAATTTGGTTTCACTGAAGCCGGATCACAAAGTTCAGTTGTAAATTGGATCAGGCTCTGATTCCACTCACCCATCATTGTCATCCAACAGTAGTGCTGGACTCACTGTAGCAAGGCAGATTGACCAATGGAAAACTACTACGGCAAAATCATTCAGTTGCTGTATTTCAAACCATTATTTTTTATTATCATCGGAAATGCATACTGTCACTAAAGAAAAATGAAATGAAGACAGGACACTAAAAATGCATAGTGGCTTTTTTAAAACAGCCCCAGAGCCAAAGACCGGAACTTTTACTTACGAGTTTCCAGCTGAGCAGAGTGGAAAATAAAAGGCCAAGATTAACAACAATTGACTTGTGCAGATTAAGCTGTTAAAACACGTATGTTGTATTTTTCCATTTTATTGTTGTTACACTCTGTGTAGTTATCTGAGGTTATGTACAACAATGCACGTGCTTGTCATGCCTGCGTTTTAACATTATTTTAGTTGCTGACAATGCACGTGCTTTGTTTACATGTACTAGGTCAGTTTGTCATTTGATCCCACAATAAATATCTGTTATATGACGATATATTATATATATCATATATAATTGTATATATATATATAATATATTATGCATATATGTATATAACATGAGATAATATATACTCTGATTGTAGATCACATTCTGCACATATACATTGTTGCAGAGACGTATAGTATCCATAGTCTATTGTCGAACTGGATAAAATACAGACCATCTATCAACTTATATTGTACGGTCACTAATACTGGTACGGTATTACACTTTCGGCAAGAAACATTACTCAAAGTGCACGTGTTATATTCAGATACCTTTACCGTTACCTGTCGTGTAATTCGGCCGGGTTCGGCACTGCAGACACACACTACGGATCAATATGACCGTTTTTCGACAAAATGGAGACAGTGCCCACATCAGTTAGGTAGTCCTGTGCAGAAAGTACCCGTTCCATTGCAGGCACAGGATGTCCAACGACTGTAAACCGTTGTTGCAAAATAGTTTCCAGGTTACATTTAGCAAAAAGGATTTTTATACCGTTCCATGTTTAGTTGGGCTTAACGTGTAAACGCTATTAAAATAGTTCGGTTACAGCTCCTAGCAAGACTGCGGGATTTAATATGACATTGTCCAACGATGCACTGTATTTTATGGTTGCATCCTGGCAAATATGGAGCCCGTGCCCACATTAGACGTAGCGCTTCTTAGAATGAACGTTATGGCTTTGTTTCTTAAAAAACCCAGCTAAATTTTATCATAATGTGTGCATTTTGTTTTGAACTCTGAAGTTCTCCTTGACCGATTTTAAAAAATGTAGTTTGGTATTACAGCGTCCACAGTTCTGATTAACTGATACGATCTAATTTCGAACCGGACTCGAGATTACCCCCCTGAGGTGCTGTCCAGTCCGGTTCTCGAGTACGGTATTAGACGCTGTGTAATGGAGACGGCAACCGTATTTAGCACTTTTAAGACGGTTTAAAGGCAGCTAATACGGTTTACAGGCATAGTGTGGACAGGGCTAAGATTAGCGGAGCTGTTTAATTGTTATTTAACTCATGAAAACCCATTGTATACAGTGCTGTAAGATACAAGCTGTGGTTTGTTTAAAATGGTCTTAACTCCGTTTAGATCATCGCTATGTTTAATTCAGTTTTGTTTTTGTTTTTTTCCAAAGGCCTTCCCAAGGCTGCTGTCATAACGCAGGAACGGGTCTGGGCTACGTCTCTGCTTCAGGAGATCTGTGGCGTGAACTCGGAGGATGTCTTCTACCTTAATTTGCCTCTGTACCACAGCTCAGGGTTTTTGATGGGACTGATGGGAGCCATAGAAAAAGGTATCAGAACTTTGTTCAGTTTGTCATGTTTTGTGGATATTCCAGACACAGCAATATCCACAGTCTTCCGACTTTAAGGGCTGACTTGGTGAGATGTGTTGTCAAAAGCAGCTAGCTACAAATCTAGCGATTTTCCAATACAGTCATCTGAAAATCTCAGAGATATAAACTAAGGGAAAAACATTTAGATTATACTGTATTAGCAACGTCCTTTCGTAAGAATCATTGTCAGGGTAATTAAATGAAATCCAATAGTGCCACGCCCTATTTGAATACGCAGGGAACTTCTATACTTTTCCTTTGCTTAGCAACGAGCTCAACAACCACGAGCCTTTCTCAAGGGAATCCAGATTTCACTTGACAGGGCACCGGCATGGTCACCACGCCCCTCCCCAATTCCCCTACTTCCAGATTTAGGGTTACACCACTGCTCATGATGTGGTTCTGTAAAATCAGCAGTAAGCTTTGCAGAACAAGCAGCAGTGGTGTTGAACATTTTACGATTAAAGAAATGTGAATTATAAAATGTAATTATGTATCTTTTTTTGTCAGAGTCAAAATAAAACGGCATTTTAACCAAAATATTCTGTATTTCCTAGAAATCAGTATCGGGAAAATATTGAGTAATAGACACATCTAGTATAAATCAGTAAAAACCGATGTCCAGTTAAAAAAAATATAAAAATCTGTATTTTTTCGGTAAAATTCGGAATAAACCGCAAACGTGGAACAGTATTTAATGTACTGTATGCTTTACTTGACTTGATTTTATTTTACTTTCATAACTGCGCTTAACTGTATTATGATATCCTGCAATGTGATATTTTATGATGTGATACTTTGTACTGTGATATTTTCTAACAATTGTAAGTCGCCCTGGATAAAGGTGTCTTAAGAAATTAATAATATTACAGTTTCATTGTATTTCAATAGTGATATATCAGAATTTTGAAAAGAATATATTAATCGTTTGGCGGTCTAAGAGTCGACTACATAGCGATTTTACCCCCCCCCCCCCCCCCCCCCCCCCCCCCCCCCCACCCCCCCCCCCCCCCCCCCCCCCCCCCCCCCCCCCCCCCCCCCCACCCCCCCCCCCCCCCCCCCCCCCACCCCACCCCCCCCCCCCCCCCCCACACACACACACACACACACACACACACACCAAAATATCAGGCAATTGTGTTTAAAATAAAATAAAAACACGTTGCTTTTAAAAATTGAGATGATTCTCATTTGGTTCATTTCATGAAAACATTTTAATACTTTTTTTTTTTTTCTCCAGGTACAACCGTTGTTTTAGGGCGCAAGTTTTCAGCCTCTCAGTTTTGGGATGACTGTCGGAAGCACAATGTAACGGTTATACAGTACATTGGAGAGGTGCTGCGCTATCTCTGCAACGTTCCAAAGGTACTTCCACATCCCAAACAGGGCTCTACATAACAAGAAATAATTAATAGAACAGCCACAAACCAAAAAAAACCAGTTTCATTCTGAAACTTGAACCATGTAATCCTCCCACAAGTTGTTTGTCTGTGATTTTGTAATGCTAACATGGATTTTATTATCAAAAAAGATAACTCTAGTTTTGGTTATAGTTCAAGAAGTACTTCATTGCGATAAAATCTGAACAAGCTATTGAGTGTGCCCGAAGGGTTAAGTATGGAGGGCATCCATAACTTCAAAACACTCAAAAATATGGTAAAGCTTTTAATAAAGTACATGAAGACAGAAATTTCAGCTAGTGTCTTTCTCAGTGCCCTGTGACCTGGTGTGTAGAAATGTAAATAAATAGAAGAGAGCTTAGTAGTTATACACCATTGAATTGGATACATCTTACCTTGTTCAACGCTGCCATTTTCCTCCTTTCCTGTAGAAAGACAGTGATCAGGATCACAAGGTTAGGCTTGCTTTTGGCAATGGTGCCAGAGCAGACACCTGGAAGGAGTTTTTAAAGCGTTTTGGAGATATTCGAATCTGTGAATGTTACGGTGCGACTGAGGGGAATGTGGGGTTTACAAACTGTGTTGGAAAGGTCGGTGCTATTGGACGGGAGATATTTCTTTACAAGGTAAGAACTAAATACAAGCAATATTTTAATCACTATCAAAAATGTTGCATATTGGTTTACAGCACACTTTCAGAAAGCCAAAAAAGGCATATGGCAGCAGAAACTACAGTACAAAATTCTACTATTTCTTCTTTTTAAGAGGAGATTTTTCCTTGCCAAGGAATTCAGAGACTGAGAACTGGCCAAAATGAGACGGGTTTATATATTGTAATGGATAACTTCTGCTTGAACGAAGTTCATTTTGAAGGTCAGCCCCCTCCTTCCCACCCAAAGCTGGGAAAAAAAGCACACTTTGTTTTGTTCAGTGACCTGGCCCCCTCCCCTCCACTAATCACGAGCTCTCCTGTAACTTGGTTTTAAATTGTGTTTTAGAAGCTCTTACCCTACGCACTGATTCAATATGACACTGAGAGAGAAGAGCCTGTTCGGGACTCCCGAGGTCTTTGTGCCCTGGTTCCCAAAGGTAAATTATTATCAATGCCAGCCTTGGTACTCTGTGCTCAATCAGATGTCAGGATTAGGTAAAGACTAAAAGAAGAGTATTTTAGGCTACTGACTCTTACTAATTTGAACCTGTACTCAGTCTGGGACTTGGCTGTACATCCCTCCCTCTCCTTGTTGCCAGATGGCTTCAGTCAGAAAATGGGAGGGGGGGGGGGGGGCTTAGAGGTGAGGGCCAAAAGGTTTTTTTTTTTTTTTTAAAGTTTGCATATACCACCACTGTTTATGTTACTTTATATTTATACGTGTACTGGAAAATAATGTGGCAGAAGGTGTACTTGGGGTTGTAACTGTGTGTATATGATGCCTTCCCACTTATTTCTAATTTAACTCATGTTATATTTATTAGAGAATTAAGGTTGTACAAATGTAGTCACTAAGCAGTCTTTAACTATTATTCTTTGTACTGCCAGTAGTTTTATATAATTCAGCACAATCTTTTTTGGTGTTTTAATCAGGGGAGACAGGCCTGTTAGTATCAAAGATCAGCAAAATAGCTCCTTTTAATGGATATGCAAGAAACCAGCAGCAAACTGATAAGAAGAAGCTGAGAGACGTCTTCGAGAAAGGAGACCTCTACTTCAACAGCGGGGACCTCCTAATGGTGGACCAGGACAACTTTGTGTACTTTCAAAACAGGACTGGAGACACATTCAGGTGAGGCACAACCACACATGACTTCAAGAAAAACGTATATACATTTCTGATGTGAGACTCGTATAAAGTAAAGCTGACAAGCGATTTGGACTATGCCTTATTCAGTATAGGACAAGGGACAACTTTCTTCTTTTCTCTTTTAGATGGAAGGGGGAGAACGTGGCCACCACAGAAGTCTCTGATACCCTGCTCATGTTGGATTGTATCAAAGAAGCTAATGTGTATGGTGTTGCAGTCCCAGGTAGATTGCTCACTTCCATAGTTTTGATATTCATGTTCTGTTTTATGGTTCATGGCACTTACTCTGTATCACTGTTTTTGTCTGCAGATCATGAAGGGCGAATAGGAATGGCTGCTGTGAAGCTAGAGGAGGCTAAACAACTTGAGTGTGACAAGGTCTACAGCCACGTTGTCAGCTATCTGCCCAGTTATGCAAGACCACGCTTTCTTAGAATTCAGGTAAGATTCAGTTAACATAGTCTTATAACATCTGTGCAAGTAACAGCTATGGTAGCTTAAATGTTTAACTCATTGTTTAGATATTTTTTAAAAGCTGTTCATGGTTTATATAAGTTATACCCTATTGTGGCAATGTGCCCCACCCCTGTGTGTATTTGTGTTACATGTTGCATGTGGTGTGTTAATGTTGGTATATAGGCATTGGTGCACGGGCTATAAATGGGTCAATGTAACACGAGTGATTTAAAATGTATATTTGTATTTAGCCACGAGGATTGCACAGCACTTCACTTGCAGGTAAAATGTAATAATATATGAGCACGGGGAATTGCACTTCATTAATTCACGTGCAGTTGTACCGAGGCTCCAATTGAATGATTGATTGGCAATTGAGTCTCGGTACAGCTGCATAAAAGCAACATGTTTCCACTCACTCTGGGTTGTGTGTTTGTAAGTGGAGAACGAGTGTGGAGAGGAGAGAATTAAAAACAAATGCTACTCGTGCGAGCCCTCTCGTACGATACTTGGTTGGGTTCGTCCACTTGAGTTGTCTGTTAGTACATTTTGTTTGTCTATTTATTTTGGCTATCAGTGCCATGTCCTGTGTTTTCTTTTTGTTTGTCTTTCAAACTTTTATTTTCTGTTCTGTTTAATTATTAAATTGCAAGCGCAACCACGCGCTCGGCTTCACCGAACTCATCTCTGTCTATTCTGTTCTGGTCTGACGTCAACCACTACAGCCGTATTTGTGACATCTATACACACTAATTTAAAGTTTATTGCATGTCTGACCTCCAGGGTCACCACAATGTAACGAAATGATCAGGATTTTATATTCAGGGATAAGGATTTTCCACTGAACCCCTGCTAGTGCATGTACACTGAAAAAGGCAGGTATAAATGGCTTGTGATTGGTCTGGTCCCAGAGCTGCACACTAAACAATGACATGGCTTGACACTGCTAGGACACCTCAATCTCCTGCAATCTATGTTTTTTAGGTATGTGGACATATTATTATTAAGCATGACAACTCAGATGGTGTACAGTATAGGGATTATGCAGGTTATTCCCATTTCATAATGCAGCCCTGTAGTGTATGTATGTCCACTGAACTGCAGATGAGATGCCTCAGAGAGACTTTTAATGCAGACCCAGAACAGTGCGTTTGGGTTTACTGATTTGGCTTGGAGTAATGCATAATCAATGCAGCAAGTGAAGCATACTTTCCCTCTGACCTTCTATCCTTTTTTTTTTACAACAGGATTCCTTAGAGGTCACTGGAACATTCAAACTAGTGAAATTCAAGTTAGCAGAAGAGGGTTTCAACCCAGCTGTAGTCCAGGATCCACTCTACTTTCTGGATGAAAATGAAAAGATGTATGTACCGATGACCCAGGAAATCTACAATTCCATCATTTCGAAACATGTCAGGCTATGAGATTGCATGTAAATTATCACATTTCTAACTCATTTAAGTGTGATTATTCACTTACCAATAACTATTAAAAAAGGAAGATTGTTTTTGTTATGCCCACTGCTTATACTTGGGCTAATAAGGCTCATAAAATAATTTCTTGCATAAAGTGCCCTTTGGATACCATCAGTAGCAACTACACTTGTACATTAAATCTAGTACTGAAGTTATTTCATAGAGTCAGTTTTTGAATTAGATTTTTATTTTAAACATTTACATACTTTTGTAATATCTTTATACATCGCGCGTGGCTCTTATAGTTTTAAGTATTTTGGTGCAGCAAGCCTTATGCACAAAGAATGCATGAGTTACATATGCTGACTGACAAGTAAACCTGTAGACAACCTGTATTAAAACACTGAAAAACCAGAGGGGCGTTGAGTGTCTTTAACAACACCTAGGTTTTGGGAAGGAGAAAAACAACAGGAAGGAGGGGATGACCTTCAAAATGAACTTCGTTCAACGTAAAGTGACTTTTCTGAATACTAAAATGACTTGAACATCACTTATTTGAAGATATAGTTAAGTATGCACAAGATTACATCTACACTAAACTTACATTTTTGTTTCTCAATACAGACGTTACTCTTTTTTTGCACCTTTTGCTAATTCCTGTTTTTACACATGAAGCAGACACAACGGCCTTTAAACAAAGTGCTATTTATTGTCAATATAGCCACATAGTGTGTGTGGGTGTGTGTGTGGGTGTGTGTGTGTGTATATAGATATATATATATATATATATATATATATATATATATATATATATATATATATATATATATATATACACACACACACACACACACACACACACACACACACACACACACATACATACATATACTACTGTTTTTTCTATTTACTATAGTATTCTATCACATCAACAATCAGCAAATGCATAGCGGGATGCAATATTAACTTTGGTGTGTTAGGCATGTCTGAGCAGAATGCACTGGATTGCATGTGAACCATGTTTTGTTAAATGTCCTAAAACTTTGTAAAGGGCAGCAGGGCTGCTGAATACCGCATTGTGAAAAGCTTGGCACGCTGTAATACTTGGTCAGCTTCTTTAAGGCACTTTTTTCAAGCACAATCACTTTCTCGGGGAGTTGGGAGGGGAGGCTGTCTTTATTGCGAGACCCGTTCTTAATAGTCAGCTCTTTAGACAGGAGGTTGAGGTTGTTCAAGTCTTTCAAGCTGCTAAGAGGCTCACTGTTACATCTCAGGGAGCGGGCGCTTGTCTTCCTGCCTTGCAGACCTAGGTGACTATAGAATTTATTGACACTGTGAACTTCCGCTGGGAAGGTGTCATCAAAGGGGTCTAGAAGATCTTCAGTACTTGGGTTAGCCGAGTACGTCTTCCCTTCTGGCTCACTTACAGAGTACCTCATTGTTGCTCTGAATGTTTTTGCATCTGGGGCATCTGACAATTTAGAAAGCCAATTGGCCCTAACATTAGTATCATTACTGTTAGTCTGGGGTTTCTTGGTGCCATCTCCAGGAGCCTGGTCCACTGAGTGTCTGCTGAGTATTGCGGAGGCAGTGTGGTGAATGATGCTCCAGTCCCTGAGGATGTCCTCTCTGGTTGTGAACTGTGACGTGACAGTGAAGCGAATGATCAGCTTGTCACGGATAACAGCTGGGATAAGGTACATGGTGCCCGATTTGGTCACTTCTTTCAGGAGCTCCTCTGTCAGGCTGTTTTGTCCCTGTTTAAGGAAAGAGGAAATTAAATCCACTCGTTGAACATTGGTAAGGACGTTGACATTGTGCACTCTATGCAGGTTGACTCTCTTTTGTTTGATTCAATACATATCTTATGTTTCAAAACACTACTACGGGGGGGGGGGGGGGGGGGGGGGGGATATTAAACTTTTTCTTGTCCTGTTTTTTTTCTTAATTTTCTACAATGCTGCTCTATCACTGAACTTTATTTTTAGCTTAGTCTAATAATTACAACACTTATTACCTTTTTTGAGAAGCAAAAACTAAAAAACCCACAAATACCTTTAGGCGAAACACAACCAGACCAAGGTGTCTTTCAGCAGGAACTTCAAAATCAGAGTTCTTTCTGACCAGGGACTCAAAAAGCGTTGCCATCTCGGTACCCTAGGGGGGAAAAAAAAAAGCCTGCCTTTAAATTCATTCAAAATAATGTCAGATAACATAAGACTCTTTCTATACTTCATGCTAGACAGTAACCCACAGTGACCATTTCCAACTTACACGTCTAACGTGTGCTTGAAGGTTTTTGACTCCAAACGAGCGAATCACAAACCAGAGCTTTAGAGAGCGAAATCTGCGGCTGAGTGGAATCTGCCAATGCTGGAAAAGGAGTAGAGAACATTAGCGACGGCCCACGGGTTTCAATGACATGCCAAACTTGATAAGCACCACCCATTCACAGTAAAGTAAACTACAACTCTGTTGGAAATTCTGGCAATGGGCAATGCTGGCTGACCCTGGTCATAAACTAATAACAAAAAGTTACCACAATCAATGTCGATCGTATTTAGATAAAGGTTCTGTGTAAAATATATAGCAAAGAATGAACTGCAAAAAAATATGTATTTTGAGAAAAAATAATTATTTCTGTACTGTACCATAAAATCAGTGGCAGCACCTGAGTTTTCATGTCTGAGGTAGACAGGGTTGACACTAAAAGTTTGCTGAAGCTTGTATTTATCCTTGACCCTGTAACAACAATTAATCAGAACAGAAATATTAAAGTTGCTGTGCTCACAATCAGCTTCAGTATTCAGTATTCCTGGTCTGTTTACCATAGTCTTCCACAGCGGATACTGCTTTTCAGAAAGCAGGCCTCGTTTAAAGTTGGTAGTTTAACCCTGTAGCAACACAAGTTTAAATCTGACGCCCCTATCACTGATCAAAATTAAAAACAAGCTATTTAAGCACTGTTAAAGTTTACTGCAGGACAAAGTGTGATTATGCTATAGAATGTGATATCTGGCATTGAAATGTGTTCGGTACTAGCCTGCTCACCAGAATGCTGTGCAGTCAAAATGAACCATCATCCATTTTGAAGGGTTGAAGGCGAAAGAGTCTGCATGTTCGATTCCTTTAAGGAAAACCCTGAACTCTGGACAGAGGAAGGCTGTCCCTGCATAGGCTGCATCAATGTGTAGCCAGAGACCTTCACTGGCACCTGGTCAAAAAATAAGAAACAATGGTTCTATTAACTCTAGTGGTGTAAGAGAATGCTTTGTGCCTGCATGAAGTATTGTATTGCAGTTTAGTTTGTAAAACATTTTGGGTTTATTCAGTTATATACAAACGTTGTCTACATACTGCCACCGTGATAAGTAAAATAGAAGAGCAAGGGTTATGAAAATCTAACAGTGCATGTGGGTCTATCCAGTGCATTTCTGTCTAAAATATTTTAAGACTCCAGAGAGGGGCTTAATTTGTGAGTTACAGGATGGTGGTATTTACATGAACCTATGTTTCGATCAAGTGAAATGACCTCTTGGTGTGTAAAACATTTTAAAGTGTTTTCATAATCAAGTATTGTGAGAAGCAACTAGTAACAAGTAAGAAACCCATGTATTACTAAATTCACTTACATATTGGTCCCAGCTCTGAAAGGCTGTCAAAGGAACAAACACCAGTGGTACCTAAAGTTGCACAAAGCTGAAAGGAACCAAAAAAAGATCAATCTTTTACTACCTACTGTACATAACCCTAGTAATTTTACGACTTACACAACACCATACAATTAGATCATGCATGTGATTCTAAATATGACCCTGGGTACTCATGCTGGTCTCTGCTACATGACTTGTTTTGGGATGACCTCGAAAACGTGTTTGATTTCTATGGGTTAAAAATGAAGGTGTTTTGTATGTGTGATATAGGATTTAATTTATTTATTTACTGCCATCTAGTGGTTAAACTTAGTATTGCTTTGTATGCCCATTCCTGACTTTCACTATGCTTGTATAAAGTGCTTCTTATTTTTTTGGCTTCATGACAGTCAATAAGTGACGTTTGTGTTTGAAACGGTGGCATACCAGGACTGGTATAAGGCCTGCCTTTCGGTCTTCTTCAATAGCAGCCCTCAGCGTTTCTCCTCTGAGGGAGAACTGGTCATCAGTTGGCAGAAATCTCATTTTCACCAAAGAAATCAGGCCGGCCTTCTCCACAGATGAATGTGCCTTCAAAAGAACAAAAGAGCCTTTTCATTCAATATAATACAAACATATCTCGAGCTGCGCTAGTATACTGCCAACACACAGCACAAGTACAGTGATTAATAGCCATGTGTATTTCCCGAAGTCTCACTTGATCTGATGCATAGGCGACCAGTCTGGAATTCAGAATGGATTCATCCGCTTCTGGTTCATACACTTTCATCTCCTGGATCTTTGCCTTTCTAGCAGCCAGCAGGGAAATCAGTGTGGACTCACTGACAGTGCTCTGGAGAAGACACAAAGACGACATGCATGCACAAAGTGAGACAACGCATCGAAGACACAAAGACGACCTGCATGCATAAAGTGAGACAACGCATCGAAGACACACAGATGACATGCATGCACAAAGTGAGACAACACATCGAAGACACAAAGACGACATGCATGCACAAAGTGAGACAACGCATCGAAGACACACAGATGACATGCATGCACAAAGTGAGACAACGCATTGAAGAGCAACCTCAATTCTCAGCTTTCAAGCCAATCATATCTTTCTACCCTCCGAACCTAAACAAGCTCTGTACCCTGGATACGAAGCCCAGCCTTCATGACTCACCATGAACTCTTCACAGGAGTACTTTTATTTATTTAGTACTTTTATTTTATTTAGACCCTTATGGCCACATGAAGCAATCGTCTGCTTGACTAATGTATCATGATTGATTGAAGTCCATGGATCAGGATAACATGTTTAGCTGGCTCCCCACCGTCCCACCCCCAACAAACAACATGTGAGGTCCACTATGCTCTGCAGTATAGTGGCACAGTCCTGTAGTGTACCTGTAAGACTCCGCCTCCCCTGCTGTCTGGGTGATGGTGAAGGAAGTGTTGGGGGAGTCCCAGCATTTTAGCAAGCCAGTCCATCACGTTCATCTCCAGCTCTGTGCATGCTGGGCTGGATGCCTGGGAACAGCAAGTGCAGCATTGTAAAGCCCAGGGAGGTATGGTAAAACACATCAAAAAGCATGGCAACCATATTAAACTACAGTAAGTATGTAATATAACCATGAATTACTGTCCAACTGTACTGTGGTAACCTGTTATAAGGGCTGTATCTCCCTCCCACATTCATCTGGCACAGGTCCATTAATAAAAAGTTAAAAATATGGATGTTTGGAAAACCAGGAATTTTCAGGAACCCTTGGAAGTGTATAGTTTACTTTGAAGATACTACCAGCGCCATTGGGACATAGTCAATAAACAATGTCTTACCCAGGTGAATCCCACACAGTTTATGGCATCTGCCAGCATGTCTCCTAGGAGTGAGGGCCAGGAGGTGAGAGCGGGGAAATAGGCGTGCATGTGAGGACTCTGCCAGTGTACAATCTGCAACAGTGAAATCAAATTGCAACAGTATAGAAGCTTAAACTGAAAAATGGAACAAGGTTAAGTCACAAAACTTTGTTTTTTCTTATTGTGCTGATTTTTCACTGTAATTGTTTTTTTTTGGGGGGGGGGGGTTGTAATTCAGGATATGCTGCAGGACATGTGGTCTGGTCTCATTGTAGCTCAACCACAAGACTGATTTTTAACCCTTGCCTGCAGAAGAGCCTCTTATCAGGATGCCATTTTCCCCCATGTGTCCAAAACTACTTTTCTTTTTTTTTTTCTTTTTTTTTTGTTTTTAGCTACTTTTAGAATTAAAACCAAAAAAAACACAAGCAAACAACCAAAAGTTGTTGAACAAGAAAAGCAAAGCAGCAGTGACAATAATGCCAGCGCCAATAACACCCTCTTTAAAACAAGTAATCGGTATAATTAATAACAATACAGTTAAGTAGAGAAATCGCTCCCAGAGCGCTCATACCCCTGGCATGATAATTTTCTCGATGTCCTTGAAAATCTCGTCCCAGTCCTCAGGATCTGTGGGCGCGCTGTCAGGCAGGAGCGCTCTCATGTAACCAGGCTGCACGTCTGGACGGACTCTCCTCTCCCTGATATTGGTCAGGTATTTGGCAATATAGTCGATAAGTTCTTTACCTTCAAGATAACATATGAATGGAATAACTGAAAGAAACACTAAAGTTCAAAGCTGATTTTCACTACTTGTAGCATTGCTGGCGGTGTGTCTCTAACTCTTTCACAACAAGCTCACTGGAGTTAAAGAGCGCTGATAAATTGGATTCGGTGACCCCTGCTGCACCTATGTATCCACAATCTGTTAGACAAAATAATTTAAAATGTAACTTATTTTTAAAATATTCTTATTTAATTTAATCCCCACTATGTAATGCATGCATAACCCATACCAATAATAAAGTTACCAAGTCCCTGCTTTCCTATTTAACAAACAATATCATGGAAATTCTATATCATAAATTATTCAGACACTTTACTTTTTTTTCGCAAAATTCACTGTAAGTAGGCTATAGTCTTTTCTAATATACAACATGCTTTTATCATTTTTCACAAACACACACACTCACACACGTTTCTCTAAATCAGATGTGTCGACTTTTAATGCTGCAGCTGTTCAAATTCTTCAGCCTCAGTAAAGACACAACACATAGACCTACACCTCACAGTCGAACACCCGTGCTTTTCATTGCAGTAGCTCACCTATTTGGCTGTACTCGTCAGACTGCATCTTCTTTCAAAGTCTTTCGGGATGTGTTTGTAGTAGAAGACTGGGTTGATATATTTGTCATCCGTGAGCACTAGTTTTTATAACCAAATATTAAAACACGCCTTCTAAAATGGTTGTGTGATGACGTTCAACACTCCCCCATGATGAATGGACAGTAAATATACTAAGTAAATGAGCCGCTATGACTTAACTGTATTTCATCACAAAACAGTGATTTCTAAAGAATCCTATTTTCTTTATTATCATTTATTAATTAAAGGTCGAAGTTAAAATAAATATAAATCCAGAAATTTTAATTAATGAGGTGCATATGAAAACCAAAATAATTTAAACCTGAAAGAAGATCCTTTGCTGTTTAAAAAAAAAAAAAACGAATAGATTTCTATTAAATTGATCAAACTGGTGATTTACCATAATCTGTAAACAAACAAAAAAAAAGTGTAATTTGAGTAAATATTTTGGCATTTCAAAAGGAAACTAGTGGTTTTTGTAAAGTGGCAAATACTGTATATTTAACAGCTTCTGAAACATGCTGGGAAACAAGTCTGTGCTTCATAGTGTGTACCGAACGGTGACAGTTATGAAATTTGAAGACACAGTCTTTCATTGATTTAACAGTGCTGCAGTGTAACAATTCATTTGACAGAACAACACCCTTAATGGAACTCGACTGAGCGAATCGTAGAATACAGCTATGTACCAAAAAGACGAGCCATATTTAGCAACTGGTGCAAGGGCAATTTTGATGAAAGCAATTAAAAAATATTCATGGAATACTAGAGAGAAATAGCTTAGTTGATATTACCACCAAAGTGAAGAGCACGTCTTAATTAGGTTCAGATTGACACTGAAACTGTTTAATAGCCAAATAGAGCTAAAGTCAAGGAAGGAAGTCAACATTAGGAAAATGATTGACAGTCAGTGAAGTCAGTGATACATCATACAGTTTTGTACCAGGTTACTCTATACAGTATATATATTATATATATATAATATATATATATATATATATATTATAATATATATATATAGATATATTATATATATATATATATATATATATATATATATATATATATATATATATATATATATATGTATGTATATATATATATATATATATATATATATATATATATATATATATATATATATATATCAAAAAAGAAAAAAAAAAAAAAAAAAACAAATATAGAAAAGCCATGCTTGATAATTAGCTTCTAAAAAACCAACAGCTCCCTTTTTAAATTCATTTTATGATTGCATTGATTGTGTTGTGGACAGTGCTGGAAAGAACATGGACTTTTCGGGTATCTATAAGAATAGCGAATAGACGAGTTGTGTTTATTTAGTGGTGCTATCGACGCACTGCATGGGAAAACCTACACATGGCCTCTACACTATGATAATAGCCTTTTGCGCGTTATTTTATTTTATGTAAAAATAGTAAAGCTGCAACAGACGCAATTTGTTACGCACTTCTGTTGTTAGTATTGTATCTGTCCACAACCAAACATGTTTTGTTTTTATAACCGGTATGATCAATGCAAATTTCCTCTGTGACATTTTCGTATTCCGCCACAGGAGAATAAATGACAAATGTTTTATTATAACGTATTTTATTTTTGAAAAGGACATTGTTTCAGTTTGGGATCTTAGGATTTCTGATAACCCTATGTTTGAAATATCAGCATCAAACAATATATGTCCTTTTTTTAAAGCAAAATACCCTTTTTTAAATACCCTTTTTTGAGCAAAAACACTGCTTGAACTTCCTACTGCTGCATTTCCACCCAGGTAATGCTTATTTGACCCATTAAGCATTGTATTTGCTCAAAGGGGAAGGGGACCCCAAAACCAAAAAATAATGTTGAATAATAAAAACAAACGGGACTGCCAACAAGGTCTGCAGTAAGGAATCTTAACTAGAAGAATGACGGAAACAGTCGCCAATTACATTATTGGGAATACATCTGAACTTCATTAAGTCGCACTGTAGATTTAATGAGCTAATTTGTGTTTTTAAAATACACCTTATTTCTCTTTATGGAGTAGAACTGTTTAAAATTGTTTGATTTTTGACCCAGGGAAGTGTTTGGATTCAATGTGTGCGTGCTACTCACATTCAGTCCTACAGGATCCCAGTTATTTTTTCAATCCTGTACTGAACACTATGAAGAGGGCTTTTAAACCTGCTGATGGCATTAAAACCATAGAAGATGTTACCTAAAACTAAAGCCACTCTGAGACTGAATGAGAAGAACGTCTATGTTAAGCTTGTCTAATTGAAAGTCAGCAGACAAATTTGGTTGTCTGTATACAATAGATGACATGAACATTGTAAAAGTAACACATTGACTAACTTTGTTCCACAAGCTTTTCTCAACCCTCTTCCACTGAGGTGAGGACATTTTACGGATAGCAGGAAGACCTGCCCAAAGCAAACTACAGCATTATATTGAAAAAAAAAATTACAATCCAAAAACCAAACGATTTTCAGAACTGAAAAGAGGGGAAGTGATAGATGGAATGGCTCAAAATCATACCCTGTATTGTCAAAAAATTTACAGAAAACAACTTTGTTGTTAAAATAAATGTAAGCAGTTGAGTAGTTTCCTGCCAATTTTATGCTAGGAAACATTTAATCTGTTATAATCCACACTGTTATTTCAATGGTTAATTTAGGTAGAACACACACACATTATATATATACAGTGCCTTGCAAAAGTATTCAGACCCCTGACCAATTTTCTCATATTACTGAATTACAAATGATACATTGAAACTTCGTTCTGTTCGATATTTTATTTTAAAACACTTAAACTCAAAATCAATTATTGTAAGGTGACAGTGGTTTTATGTTGGGAAATATTTTTAAGAAAAATAAAAAACTGAAATATCTTGCTTGCATAAGTATTCAACCCCCACACATTAATATTTGGTAGAGCCACCATTCACCGCAATAACAGCTTTAAGTCTTTTGGGGTAAGTATGTACCAGCTTTGCACACAGTGTCAGAGTGATTTTGGCCCATTCTTCTTGGCAGATTTGCTCTAGGTTGTTCGGGTTGGTTGGATGACGCTTGTGGACCACAATTTTTAAATCGTGCCACAGATTCTCAATGGGATTGTGATCAGGACTTTGACTGGGCCTCTGTAGGACATTCACCTTTTTGTTCTTGAGCCATTCCAATGTTGCTTTGGCCTTGTGCTTGGCATTGTCCTGCTGAAAGGTGAATTTCCTCCCAAGCTTCAGTTTTTTAGCGGACTGAAGCAGATTCTCTTGCAGTATTTTCCTGTATTTTGCTCCATCCATTCTTCCTTCAATTGTAACAAGATGCCCAGTCCCTGCTGATGAGAAGCATCCCCACAGCATGATGCTGCCACCACCATACTTCACTGTAGGGATGGTGTGTCTTGAGGCATGGGCAGTGTTAGGTTTGCGCCACACATAGCGCTTCGAGTTTTGGCCAAAAAGCTCTATCTTTGTCTCATCTGACCACAAAACCTTTTCCCACATCGCAGATGGGTCACTCTCATGCTTTCTGGCAAACTCCAGATACGCTTTCAGATGGTACTTTTTGAGTATCGGCTTCTTTCTTGCCACCCTCTCATGCAGGCCAGTGTTATGCAGAGCTCTTGATATGGTTGACTGGTGCACCATTACTCCACTCCCAGCCACTGTGTATCTCCTTCAAAGTGATTGTTGGCCTCTCTGTGGCTTCTCTCACAAGTCTCCTTCTTGTCTGGGCGCCGAGTTTTGAGGGACGGCCTTTTCTTGGCAGTGCCTGGGTGGTGTGATGCAGCTTCCACTTCCTGATTATTGATTCAACTGTGCTCACTGGGATATCCAAACAGTTGGATATTATTTTGTACCCTTTACCTAATCTATGCATTTGTATTACTTTATCTATAACTTCTGTAGAATGCTCTTTGGTCTTCATTTTCCTTCAGATTCACAGCCTTACCAATGATCCTTCAACAGCTGGGTTTTTATCCAGAAAATGTAACAGCAACTTTAATGGTTCACAGGTGGAGGCCAATGGTAAGGTAATTGTGTCCTCGTTAGGGCAATTTCTTTCATCGGTGCAAACTGGGAGCTTCCACAGCACAGGGGTTGAATCCTTATGCAAGCAAGATATTTCAGTTTTTTTTCTTAAAAATATTTCCCAACATAAAACCAATGTCACCTTACAATAATTGATTGACTTTCAGTGTTTAAAAATAAAATATCAAACAGAACAAAATTTCAATGTACCATTTGTAATTCGGTAATATGCGAGAATTGGTCAGGGGTCTGAATACTTTTGCAAGGCACTGTGTGTGTGTGTGTGTGTGTGTGTGTATATATATATATATATATATATATATATATATATATATGAGCATCAACAATTTACTCAAAGCCTCCACTAGTGTTTTCTACTATTATAACATAGTATATATATTAAATGGTCATTTATTAACACAACATAATCTCGTCTAATTAGAGCAAAGGAAATGAGAGAGAGTATATAATATATATATATATATATATATATATATATATCTATATATAATATATAGATATATATTATATATTATATATTTTACAGTCCGATCCTTCCATGTCTTCTAACATTGAATTAGGTATGAAGACAGCCTCGATTGTCTCTAATTATATGAAGGCATTTTGGGGACGCATGTATCTACTTGATTTATGGTTGATTTGAAGGGATGAGCCACATTAATCAGCAGAGAATCCACCCGGATCATTTCAATCAATCTTTGCTGTAAAAGTATACATGGCATCAACCCCTACATTTCACTTCAGTTTTCCTTCAGCATTTAGAATTTAGTTTTGCATTTAATAGTATAAATAAAGGAATGCTTCCAGGGAAATGTGTTTAATTGTAAAATAGAAAAGACAAAGCAAATATATTTACACTGTATCATGATCCATAACAAACACCTGTAAATGACTGGTATTTTGCGAGTCATATGTTCAAGAAAAAAAAAAAAAAATACAGTATACATAATAAAAAAAAAAAAAAAGTTGCCAGAACAACTAACAAACACGAAAGGATGAAGTCTAACTGCCGTGTCTGCATTGTGAATGGTCAATATTTAACAATATTAGATGGATCATTTAAAAGGTGGCGTATAGCTTGTGTCACTGAAACCAGATTCACCAAACATCTGAATTCACACATAGACAAACAGACATAGACAAACACAGAAAGACAGCGGATTGCATTAAGAAATCATAATGCCTTCGTGATAGGAATATAGCTGTTCAGATGAAAAATGAACATGAGAGAAATCCCTTATAGCTGTACAGCTGTAAGCATTGCATTCATTCTTAACAGAACTACTGGTACTAAAAGGTAACATAGTTACATAACAGCAAAACTTATCTGTCAATGAAGACATCGACAAAGACAAAATATTTCTCTAATTTTATAACTAAGTTTATTTTTGGCAAACCATTAAAATAAGTATTTTTCCAACTGAGTCTTACATTTTAAAACGCAGTGAAGCCATCACGACAAAGACGCTTAATTTGACGGAAATGTAATTTTTTTTACAAATCAATAACAGTGGTCTGTGGTGTGCTTTAATTGTTTACAGGGAGAATATAGCAATATTATAATTAAAAAAGAAAACACAAGATCAAACTGATGTTTCTTGAAGATATACTTAAGTTTAAACAGAAGAAAAATGTTCTAACTTTTCCAGGGAGATGTAACATGCTAAAGGTTTTAAATATACAGCTCCAAACCAACCACCACTATACAAACCTAAATGGGATTGGGGGATACAACAGCATGGAATTTGTAGTCAGTTTACTGTCTTGGTATTTTTAGTTTTGAATTTAGCATTTGTGAAAGGAAAGGGTTAAAAATGTTTATTGTGGTTAAACTACTTCCCCTTTAAGGTGATACTGTTTGTAAATAGAATTCCACCATTTTTTTAAAGCTTTTGTTCCTCAATTTTCAAACCATATAGGGTTTAATTACAATTTCAACAAGCCTCAAAGTTTTGGGGATACTTCAGATGAGTAAAAGCAATGATGTCTATGTTGTGATTGAGTTCAGACTGACACAAGTTTCAATAGCTTCCAGTTTGTGATAAAGTACTGTAGACCAAATGCATTTGGGAATCGAAAATTTCCAGAAGTGAAAGCCATTGGGATTTTGAGAGTTCACTATAAAACGGGTCAATCCAGTGTACCCTGGATCGCATGAATGACTCCCCAAAAGTAAAATGTGACTCTTCAGGATTAGTCTGCTATATTTGTAAAGTGAGGGTTTAGCTATTTTGACAAAATGTAAACCAGCAATCTAGTTTACTGGGTTTCAAAGTAGTGCAACATTTTTTTTAAATTTTAATATTGTTAAGAAAACACTGAACCTGTAATGAACCACAGTTTAATTGTGGGAGGAAGCAGGAAGTAATTTGTATAATTGAGAAATCATCCATGTGTTATTCAACTGCCTATAAAAGAATGTACTTCCTAATGGTTACCACGAATACAACTGCATGATCCAGCACACTGGTCTTGTCCTTTTAGTGACAAAAATAATTTGCTTTACAGATTATTGTACTTCGTGATAAAAGTGTATCATGGACTTAACATCCAAATGTCCTTCTTTACATACAACCTCGAACCTATTCATCTATACAGCGGTTCACTTGACATCAAGTGTAACCTTCTCAGTTCAGTCCTGTGTTGGACTTGTCTCCACTCATACAGCTTTTTTATTACTTTGGTGGCGAGTGATGGCCTCCAGCTTCTGCCTGTAGGCCTCGGCTTCCTGTTCTTTCTTTTGCAGCTGCTGGCGGTATTTCTGAGCCTCGCGATTAGCCTCTTCCAACTGCTTCTGCAAAGTTTCTTTCTCCTGTAGGCAATGATGAAAGTAAAATCCTCACATGAAATGTCTCATTTTACCCCTAAAAACAGGTCTATTCAGGAGTACTCTAACTCAAGAGATAGAAAATACAGTTTTGTGAAAAAACTTCAGGAAAATAAATACTTAAAAATAACTCAGGCTTTGAAAACGAGGTCCATTCAGTTCATCTGAACAGTGGTAGATCTAAATAGGGCTTTCCCTGGGGCTTACAGATATAAATGAACAAGACAGACACGCATGAATTGTTAGAGGTCTGATTTGTATTGCCTTAGTGCACAAATTGTAATTATCTCAGTGGCAGTATTTTGAACAGCCACTGTTTAGAGCAATTAAATAGACACCTAATTTTTCTCTACAATTTCACAATTAAAAATCAAACATTGGAATTAAAACAGTTATAGATCCTTCTTACATTAACAGATTCATGAAAATCTGTTGATTAAGTATGTGTATAGTGATGTGTCTAGTTCCCTTTGATCTAACATAGAAAGAAAAAACAATTGCAATTATAAGGCTTTAGTATCTTTTTTTTTAACATTTAATGCTTATATTGCCTAAATAAAAATATTTTTCTTCTGTGAACATACTTGTTTTTCTTAGCAGGTATTTTGTTTGGGGACATATTAGTAATTTTCCCTTGACCAGGTGACAAATTGTAATTACAGCATTGGCAGTACTTTGAACAGGTTTAGAGCAATTAAATAGACACCTAATTTTTCTCTACAATTTCACAATTAAAAATCAAACATTGGAATTAAAACAGTTATAGATCCTTCTTACATTAACAGATTCATGAAAATCTGTTGATTAAGTATGTGTATAGTGATGTGTCTAGTTCCCTTTGATCTAACATAGAAAGAAAAAACAATTGCAATTATAAGGCTTTAGTATCTTTTTTTTTAACATTTAATGCTTATATTGCCTAAATAAAAATATTTTTCTTCTGTGAACATACTTGTTTTTCTTAGCAGGTATTTTGTTTGGGGACATATTAGTAATTTTCCCTTGACCAGGTGATTGTTATACAGCATTGCATACTTTAAAAGGGGTTATTATGGTTGTAATAAACACACAGCATTTTTTTCTACTTTAGAAATTAAGTCACCCCCCCAACCCCATAGTAGAATACCAAAGAAAAGGGCAAAGGCTCTACAGTATCACATTTTTACAAGAACTACAATGAGAAAAATGTGAGAAACTTAAAATTAAAAAAAAAAAAAAAAAAAAAAAAACTTTACTAGTTTAAACACCCATTCATCACCACAACTAATTATGGTCTATTTCTAAGTTTACTCATTAGTTGAAATACAGGGCTGTTTTATATCGTAGTTGGAATTACAAATAAAACAGGCCATTATTATCACCAAGTACATGTCTGAAAAACATCTATTGTACTTTTCTGTCAGCTAACACTTTTTATGCATGGATAGGCCTTGGTTTACTGCTGCATATTAAAAATAAATAAATAAATAGCCAACGTGTTCCTAAACAAAATAAAATATGTACCACGGATTCCACAAAACAATTCTCTATATCATGAAATCAAAGAACAGTGCATAAATAAATATAAAATGTTCCAACCAACAGCTAGCTGGTCCCTTTGTTTTGTTGGACAATGCTTATAATCTTATTTACTTAGATAGTTATTTCACTTTTTAAATCTATAATAGGTATCTGGGCCCATTTGCAATGCCTATAAAGTGTTTTTTTGTTTGTTTGTTTGTTTTATGTATTTGGTTTGCAGTTGACACGACAGTTTTCTTTAGTTAGAGCTTTTACATCAGGATAGAAGATGACATTTAATTTGTTTTCCAATAATTTATATTTATCTGCATCAAAAAATATATATATTTATCAAATCAAATAAATAAATAAATCAAACATATTCAGGAAGTGTATTTTATTGCAAACATTACATAAATGTTATGAAAAGTGTTTTGTATTGCCATTACTTAAATATAATCCAATATAATTGCTTTAAGGTTATTTCTTAAATTTAAAAAAAAAGTAAAAAAAGGTATTAAAAAAATTTTTTCATTTTTTTAATATATATATATCATATATATATATATATATATATATATATATATATATATACACACACACACACACACACACACACACACACACACACCGCCTATAGAAAGTCTACACCCCCTTTAACTTTTTTCACATTTTGTTGTGTCAATGCCTCGAGTTTCATGCATTTAAATGAGGATTTTTTTCCCCACTTATTTACACACCATACTCCACACTGTTAAGGGGAAAATGTTTTTTATTGAGAAAAAAATTATACATTAAAAAATACAAAACTGAAAGATCATAATTGGATAAGCCTCCACCCCCAAGTTAATACTTGGTTTAAGAACCTTTGGCAGCAATTACAGCTGTGAGTCTGTTGGGATAGGTTTCAACTAACTTTGCACATTTAGATTTGGCAATATTTAACCATTCTTCTTTACAAAACTGTTCAAGCTCTGTCAAGTTCCTTGGGGAGCACTGATGGACAGCAATCTTCAAGTCATGCCACAAAATTTCCATTGAATTTAGATTGGGGCTCTGACTGGGCCACTCAAGGACATTTACCTTTTTATTCCTTAGCCACTCCAGTGTAGCTTTTGCTGTGTGCTTTGGGTCATTGTCATGCTGAAAGGTGAACTCCCAGTTTCAGCTTTCTTGCAGAGGGCAGCAGGTTTTCCTCAAGGACTTCTCTGTACTTTGCTCCATTCATTTTCCCTTCTATCCTGAGTGCCCCAGTCCCTACCGATGAGAAACCTCCCCATAACATGATGCTGCCACCACCAAGCTTCACAGTAGGGATGGTGTTCTTTAGGTGATCTGCGGTGTTGGGTTTGCACCAAACATAACGCTTTGCATTTAGGCCAAAAAGTTCCATTTTAGTTTCGTCAGACCACAAAACTTTTTGCCACATGGCTTCAGAATCTCCCGAGTGTTTTTTTGCATACTTCAAAACGGGATTCAAGGTGGGCTTTCTTGAGTAATGGCTTCCTTCTTGCCACCCTACCATACAGGCCAGATTTGTGGAGTGCTTGGGATATTGTTGTCACATGCACACTTTGACCATTCTTAAACATAAAAGCCTGTAGCTCTTGCAAAGTTGCCATTGGCCTCTTGGTAGCCTCTTCTGATCAGTCTCTTTCTTGCTCGGTCATCCAGTTTGGAGGGACGGCCTGATCTAGGCAATGTCTTGGTGGTGCCCTACACCTTCCACTTCTTAATAATAGTCTGACCATGCTCCAAGGGATATTCAAGGCTTTTGATTTTTTTTTTTTATATGCATCCCCTGATATGTGCCTTTCAACAATTTTGTCCCGGAGTTCTTTTGAAAGTGCTGTGATGCTCATGGTTGAGTCTTTGCTTTGATAATGCACTACCTAGCAGAGGGAACCTACAGGAACTGCTGAATTTATCCTGAAATCATGTGAATCACTACAATTTAATACAGGTGGAGGCCACTTAACTTGGTGTGTGTTTTTGAAGGCAATTGTTTTAACCTGAGCCAATTTAGAATTGCTATTACAAGGGGGGTGGACACTTATCCAACCAAGCTATTTCAGTTTTTATTTTTAATTAATTTTCTACACATTTCTAGAATAGTTTTTTTTCACTTGGAAGTTGTGGGGGTAGGATGTGTAAATACATGAAAAAAAAATATTTTAATGCATTATAATTCCAGGCTATAAGGCAACAAAAGGTGAACATTTTGAAAGGAGGTGTAGACTTTCTATAGGCACTGCATGTGTGTGTATGTGTGTATATATATATATATATATATATATATATATATATATATATATATATATATATATATATATATACACACATATATATACACACACACACAAGTTGCATACAAGTTCTCTATAGGAATAGTCTGTTTCACATTTGCCTGGCACTCTCTTCTGTCATGCATCCTGTAGTATATCTTGTCCTTTTTTAATCTCCATTCTTCTAGTTATGTCTTTCCTCCTCTAATTCAAGCACTGTCTCCACTAGATTACCTTGGGTGTGCACATTGAACCTAAAATGACAAGACGATCAATTAAAGTTACAACCCACAGACCTACGTCTCTACGGCTCAACTTATTATCTCTTTGTGTAATGTTCTGTTTTTCTAAATTACACTTTATTGAATAACTATCAGTTTGCGCATATAGGGTTTCAAGCTGGAGTTCTAGACTGCTGTTGGCACTTTGAAGTATGCACACACAGGTAAGTAAAAACACAGCAAAATCTAGGTTAAGCAAGTTCACACAGCAGATTAGTAAATGCATGCATTTAATCTAGATCCACCATAATTTGACTCATTTTAGTGTGACGAGGAGTGGGGTTTCCTTTGTATGTACTGTAGGTGCAATTGAAACAAATCACGTCTAAATATATCTTTCTGCAACTGTCCAAAATACCAAAACACACATGTTTCCAAGTCAGTATGTCCAATAGCTACTAACCTTGAGGTGTTTGTTCTTGAATTTAGAAAAACACAGAGCCTGGATCACTCATTTATTGCCACACAATGTTCCTGAATTATTGAAACAACCAACCTTCCCTGGAGTGCCTGTCCCATAGAATCATAGGTCCAGAATAATTCCTGAATTTGAAACTCAGCTGTTGTAATGTATATTAGTCACAACACATATCATGTATTTATGTATAAATAAATAAACTGTCCATAACACTGTTATGTAGGGTGAAGCACAGTCAAATGCTTGCTGCAGAAAGGAGCAAAAGAGGGGTGATAATGAAAGTGAGCAAGTTGCAGGACACAAGACACAAATGGTATGGTTAGAGAGTACTTATTATATAGAACAGCAGTCTAAAAGAACATGTCAGCCTTAAAGCGTTACATTAAACTCTAGTGTACATATTACTGATTACTTCCATTCTTGTCTGCTGCGTATCACAGAAATATAGTAGTTTTTATTTATTTATTTATTTTACTTCCTGTAATCACAATTGGTTGGAGATTTTGGGTAATTTGCAACAGAACACGTTCCATAAACATTTTTTTTAAGAATTTCAAAAATCACCAGGACTGCCTTCATTTAAAAGTCAGATCGCCAGCTCCCCCTTAACACTGTGCTGAAAACCAACTGCAGGGGGTATGCTGTTCATACAGTTAGTGCAGAAGTTCAACTGTTCTTACCTCAATTTCTGTGGTTTCGGAATGATTTTCAATGATTTCTATGCGCGGCCTTTTAACTGATGGCTCCTCACTGATTACAGTCTCTTCTGCAATGTCTGTGGCAGGGACTGTTAAGACTGAGAAACATGCTATACGTTAGTTCGTACCAGGCTAGTTTTCTTCTTATAATGGAGGCACAGATACAATGTTTAGTACTATAATCAACCTGTTTTTGCTAACCAAATAATTTGTTCTATTACGCCAATTATCCCTGAAATGAGTACAGGGATTTACAAGATTTTGAATGAGCAGCTGTCAAGAAGCATAATTGCCATCGTAGAACAGGTTACAATAGTACTGTCCATCCATAGAACTCAATCATAAGATATGCATTAGCACAAAAGTAGTTATAAAATCAGACGTCAAGTCTACTTGTATGTCAACTCTTCTTTTTAGCAATTCTCATGTCTAAAATCATATGCATTATCAAAAACTTGAAAATCGACGACAGACACCACTTTCATCTTACATGTATCATAACAATAGATTTACCTTGTTGACCGTCTGGCATTGTCACAATAATGGGCTGGCCCATCCCACCTGTCTGTAAATTGCCTAGCTGAATGCCATCTGTGACGATCGTGATTACTTGCTGTCCTCCAGAGCTGACAACTTGTTGAATGGCACCCTCCACTGAGTCAGCAGTTACGACTTCTTCTGTTGCAACTACTGAATGATGAAAAACAAATAAATCATTCAAGTTACATTGATAACTGCTCTTTGTGAATGGTCATTTAATTTTGTATTACATTGTTCACTTCAAAGCAGTCATGGTTGTCAATAATAAAATGTGCAGTAAATGTATGTTGCACAAAGTAGTATTGCAGAAAATCCAACTGAAGACTGTGCTGTAGGGTAAAAAGGGAATAGTCATGACAAATCTTATTACATTTTATGTGAGCAATACCATGTGGTTTTCTTCATTTCAGTTTTAACCCCAACTGCAAGTGACTTTCTTGGCTTATAAGAAGTTTTTGAAGACACCCCCTTCAATTGTCAAGGCCATGTTTCAATATAAGATTTTAAATATCACCAAGAACTGTTTTATAACTCTGCGAGTCATGTTTTAAAATTACTTGAAAGACTATTCCACATAAACAAGAATGTATTAAAAGAAAAGATGCAGAGGCTCAAAGGCTACAGAGTTGATAAAAAACAAAAAAAAACATCCATTTGCTGTAATTGCCTTGGATTTTGCTTTGAAAAGACAAGAATCCCTACTGGAAGTGGTTTCATACACCCTGTTGACTTGAAGATCAGACATGAGCTGGCTTTCATCTTATAAAACAAAATTATATTTAAATGGCCACTCCACTCAAAATTGATTGCAGTTGTAAGTTTCTTCAAAGCAATAATAAAAAGGTCAATAGTTATTCAATACAATATAAGCAATTAAAAAAAAAAAAAAATAAAGAATGGAGCAGTTGCTGCTTATCTCCCTACTAGAGCCGTAAAACAAAGTTACATCGCCTGCGTTCCAGCAACATTGATCAGCATTCACTTTAATGCATTATTTCAAAGTCCTGGTGTAGCTTATTACTAAACACAGCAGCATGCTAACATGCCTTCATCTGATTCTAGTGTAATACAGTCCTATACAAGCCATACTGATACATTAGACATGCCCTTCAACGAAAGAGTAACGGATAGCGCATGCTGTTGAACGGGTAACTAAACTACTTCGCTAACACAGATCAATATCTTGCTCACTAACATATATCAATATCTTGCCTCTCAGCCCGTCGTTCACATAAACATCAGGACCCGTCTTTAACGAATGCTAAACAACTAGAATGGATCGTACCTGGAGTTTCTGTTGAATTGGATAAGGGTGCAGATGCTTCTGCTAAAGCTGCTAATGTAGCTAATACTGAAGTTGATGAGTTGCCAAATTGAACTGTGGACACACCTGCTTCATCTAAGAAGAGATTTGATACAAATTAGCCACATTCTATAAACAACCCTTTTTTTTTTAATGAACTTACTAAACATTACTCAATATTGCAGAACTCTAAAAATCCTTTGTAACTTTCTCTCCAAAAACTAACAGAAGTGACTATAATGTAAAATTGCATTATGCTGTTTAATAGCCGACACTATCTATAGCTGAAGAAAAAAACAATTACGGCGTGTAGATCACCATGACCTACATCCACAGTATGTAAACATACAAATAAAGTGTGACACGTACTGTTGTTCACACAGACAGACGGATGGACTTGCACCACTCTCAATAACTTGTGCTAAAGAATGTCTTTTCCCAAGTTTCATCACCATTGGATAACTCTAGAGATATTTAAAAATGCCAGGGTAACATATAGATCCTTTCATATACTTCCCGATCCTCATACTATTAATAAAGTTGTGTTAAAGAATGTCCTTCCCACGTTTAATAGCACTGGGGTTATGCATTTCTGACGGGGGTTAATAACTACCACATATGGCTACAGTATATTTACCACACTTACCACATTAAAAAAAATATAGTTGTATTAGCACTCTTTCCAATCTACTGAGCCGAATACACATAACAGGAACATAGGCAGCTTTTTAATTAGGTTTGACTGCGGCATCTCCTTTAAGAAATACTGTATAATACCTTTTGAGGAGTTAGCTGCTGAAACCAAGCCTGTCAGGTTCACTACCCCACCTGGACCAATTATAAACTGGGGTGTTGCTGTGTGTATTGTTACTGTATCTGGGCTTTCTGGGTTTGTATTTATTTGGTTTTGCATTGACACCTGCAAAGCAAGAAAAACAAACATCAATGAAATAAATCAGCTTTTCACTACTAAAGACAAAATCAAAACACAGACAGCACAACTGCCAATATAACCATGGGGAATCAACAAGAACCCATCACAAAAGTTCATTCTAGGCATATTCTACAAGGCTTCTATATATATAAAGTTTTGTGCTGTGTACTTTTAATATGCTAATTAAAAAAGAACAATGATATATATTTAATAATACAACTAATGTAATTACATAGATGCAGTATTCTTTGTTGATAATTTTACCTGAAGTATTTCTGCAAGTTCTTCATTTGCATTATCAATTGCTATGTCCAGCGCATTTTTGCAAAATTTGCTCTGAACATGAACATCAGCCCCGTATTTTATTAAAAGGTCCACTACTTCCTGGTAACCATGTTCTGTTGCCCAATGAAGGGCAGTCATCTTCAGCATGTCTTTTGCATTGACGTCAGCTCCGTGCTAGAAATAAATGTGTGACACAGGGCACATCAATATAAGCATTGTTTTCTTTGAATTCTGCAAGCCTACAAATGGAACAGAGCCATGGATGATGAAAGTATATTATGGGGCATACCTTTTTGGTAGGAATCCACTATTTCAGTGTTATCACCCTGCCATTACAGCACTCTAAAGGACAAGTGCTGCACAAAATTACAACATCAAAGCTCTTCTGCAGCATGCCAAGCCAACTTTGTGTAAGAGCTTTTAATTACTGCTTTTATTTAATGCTATTTCTAATTGTGGAATTTTAGTTCATACACTGCACTGTACTTCAAAATTATCAACAGACAATTCAATAATATTTAAAAAAATGTTAAAAGAACATAGTGATTCCACAATGCTTAAAGCTTTAACCCAGGGTATTATGCAGCTGTTACTGTATATGCAGGGAAAAGACACAATACAAAAGCTCTGGGAATAACAAAACAGACATTTTTGTTTTTATTTATAAGAAGAATTTGAAAAATAAAATAAATACTTCTGAAAACTGTGCAGTAGGCCTACATGGCGGCACATAATAAAAGTGCATGCATTTGCATGTTAAAAATGCAATTGTTTACGACCATTTCCACCAGGTCAGTTTAGAACCATTCTGAATCATGCCAACAATTTGGTTTAACAAAACCAATCTGTACACCAACAGGAATATGACCCCTACCATAACCATTGCAATTCCTAGATTGTCAAATGCTGTCGTTCAGAAAAACAAAAAAAAAACAAAAAAACCTATGCATACAGACATGACATTTTACCTTTAGTAGCACCTCAACTATCCGGGCATGGCCTTCTGCAGCCGCCATGTGTAAAGGGGTTCTGTCCACCTTAGTCCTGGCATCCCGGCTCACGCCTGCTCTTAACAGTACTTCTGTGGTTGAGTAATGCCCATATTGTGCTGATAGATGTAAGGGAGACGTTCCAAGCTGCCAAGTAAAACAAAGGAAAATGAATAGATTTCTAAGCCACATCATATTTTACAATGAGGTGCAGTGTGCTCTTCAACAGTTTTATAGTTACATTTTACTAAATATTATTTGCTGTCAAGCTAAATCATGCACTATTTTTTAAATCCATAGAAAACAGCAGCCTTTAATGAACACAAGTAAAATATACTTTCTTTTTAAAAGGAGAAAAGCTAGTTTTACATTACCCACTAACAGCTACTGTACAGTTTATAAGACATAAGATGCACTTACCCAGTCTGTTGTGAACGGGGCTCCATTAGCCATTAGGATACGGACCTCATCATCCTGTCCGGCTCGTGCTGCCTCTAGAAGCTTCTTGCCTAAATCCACCAAGGACATCTACAACAGCAGCAGTTACATTATATAGTACCTTTTGGGACAAACCATCCTGAGGCTTAACAGCATTTAAAGCAGTAGCGTTTTATAATCAAGTTTTCTTGGTGTTAGTTTTCTACATTATTCCATATTAATAGCTTTCACTTTAGGGTCATTCTTTACTATAGGGCTAAGAAACGGTGAACAAATGTCTATCTAAAATAATGTACAAAACGATTTTTAATTTACGATTATGTAAGTTGGATTAATTGAAAAATCTTCTACAATTTATGAGAACAGTTTAAACACATTCTCTAAATCTTTCTGATGTATTGTATTATCCCTCTGTTTATTTAAAGACAACCTTCTTTTGCTGGACTGATATGTTTAGACAGGGTTTATGCATTACATTACACAGACTTACAGTAAAAAATACTTTCTAGACCAGCATGCTCCTGCTACTGTTAACTGGCTGTTCTACATGGATTAATCAAGCACGCTTTCTCTTTTTCTTTTGTGTATGCATTTCATATACAAAATGCATGTATGCAAAAGTCTTCCAAACATCTATGCAATAAATCATTTTTAAAATACAACCAAATAAGTCAAATATTTAATATTTAAGAAATGAAGCCTAGTTTGATCAAAATACATCCAGATTCTACAGATTTAGATAAAACAGCACCCACATGTGGACTAATCTTGTAAATGAAATCTGTATGTGGATTTAATGATTCCTTTGTCTTTGTTTCAATTATTTAAAGATGGCCCGATCCAAGAACCACAAACATTTAGGAACACTAAAAACAGCATTTTCTAAGAGTCTTTTTTTCTTCTTTGCAGCATAATTTCCAATTATGACCAATTGTTTTTATAACAGACACAATCCTGTATAAATGTAACAGTCTGTTTTATGTTAAAATAATCCAACATAAGGCCACTTTGTGTGAGAACTAAATATTTGATTCATGTCAGTGTCAGTAAAATAATATCTTTATAATGAAGATTGCAATTTGAACATTCAAGCAGTAAATGTATTTCACCAGTAGGTGTCCATGAGGAACAGAACAAGAATCTCATACAGGGGGTTAGGACTACTGAAAATACATGAACTGCCAATAATTTAATCCAAAATACTTTTATGTTTGTGCATTGTTAGTTATTATTCATCATAAGACACTTAATCTATTAATTTAGTGATCCTACGGTAATTTGTATAACAATATTGACCTTATAAACTATAACACTATGAAAATGGGTGTATTCTGCAAAATCAGCATTTGGGAATCTTTGGTAAGAATAGAGGCAGTTCTTTGTTTATTGTTGTTTTGCCTCCTGTGCTATAATAAACTCTTTAGAGATCTCATATGCCATTTATAACCTATTATTGTTCTGCGAGTAGTAGCAGGATAAATAATGCCTGTTCGTATTTAAATAAAAAAATAAAAAGTAACTACCATAAGGTTTTAAGAAGGGGGAAGCATATGCCCTAAAATTTCAGCTAAAGTGACCTCTTTTTCTACCTAAAGAATTAATCAAAAGCTAAACCTTGAAAGAATTCAGCAGCCAACTAAACAGAACTTTAGTGGTAGAATTATTATGGTTTTGTTACGGGACACTACGGCTGTAATAATCACCTTCAGTAAATACTAAAATGTATCAGACCTACACCCTGCTTGATTATTAAAGAGTTGTCAGGGGGAACACTAGTATAAATCCCTGTATTGGTTGTGAACTTGTGGTATAATTGCATTACTCCTTTTGCTTTGTGGAGGGATATATTGGAAATAACAAAGTGTCTGATCTTAATTAATAAAAAATAAAAAAAAACTGAAACTGTTATGTACGTACTTAATTTGTATATATTACAACTAAAGACTGCCGTATATAAGATTATGCTTGGCAATTCTGAGGGAAAACCTTTATATGAAGCCCGTTCGGAGAGATGGGTGCATTACTCTTTTGAAGAAAATGTTGGATATGTGGGGGTTCAAATCAAGGCCTATAATTATCAATAATAAATTCCACTTCGCCTCACTCAGTTTATGGACACAAAGAAACTGCAATTCGTGATGTGTAAACAAAGCGAAGGCCCATGGCCTTCACCACGCTAGGACTTATTTTTTACGCTTTTATAAACAAAACTGCTTGTTGTACTTCGTGTGTTTATTGGTGGCAATTGAATTTCCAATCTCAGATTCAAACTTCCATGCCGTACAGACAGAACCGATAAAGAAAACAGGTCGTGCAGGGTTGGGCTGTGAAACAGCACCCCCATATTCATAAATGACGCGCTTCTATATTATAATTATTATGCTTGTTTTGCTTTTTCATTTCCACAAGCATAGTGAGAATAGCACTTTCGGGGTCTGATCGTAGTTTCTTCCCCAGAGCATGCCAATGGGAGCCCCGATAATAAATTTGAATCAGGCCATTGCTCCTCTGGCCACCTCACAGCGCAGGCCTCCATTTTCTTTGATAACACTAACCCCTCCTATCCCCCAGAAAACACCGACACCCCAAACGAAAACAATACCACAGGTCATATACTGCCCCAAAACATAAAAACTTATACTCCTGTAACCCCGGAAACACGGTGAGTTAATGCAATAAACAGGAAATCGGTCGGATGATCGGGGTTCCGGGGGAAGTTGAATTATTTTTCACCAGCAAAGAGATCAACTTCCACATCCGGTAGGGCCACACAAAATACCCCGACACTGACCTGGAAAAGATTCGTTATTACCTGACATATTGATAACACGTTCACCCAAAGCTTACCTTGCAGTCAGGGTCGATCGAAACGCAATACTTTGAGTCGCAGGCAGCTGTGGGGGGAACAGGGGGATTTTCTTATAATGCCGTCTCTTCGGCGCCCAATTTTTTTTTACTCAAAAGAAAAGTCCCCGTATTTTCCGCGGATGTGCACAGAGCGAGCAGTGCGACCAGGCGCTTGCGTTCAGTTGGACAATGTTTGCATTTGTAAGATTGTCTACCAGGTGTCATCTTTTTTTAAGAATACTGTGAAATAGGTTATACATTCTTAATAGCAGAAACAACCTAAAATATGTAGTTATTTTTTTGTTATATATATATATATAAAGTTTAAATCAATGTGTGTACCTGCGGAGTAATACAACTCGCAGAATGTGCATGCGCTGTTCGCCTCCCTCAGGGGAGATGCTGCGTGGAGCTGTCAGTCAGTGGAAGTCATAGTGGAGTTTAACCAGAATATGTTACTCATAGGGTCCATCTAAAATGCTTAGTAAAAACCTGGAAGCATTTGAAAAAATACCGAAGTAATTAAAAATATTGCTGATATTTAAGATGTAGAAGTTTGGGCTCCCTGGTGATATATTAACATTAAGTGCATTTTGGTGCTTTAAGTTGAAGATGAATGATTATAAATTCATAAGTGAAAACGCATCAAGATATCAAACGTTTCGCACCATGTAAAACAGCAAATTAAAAATAGGCACTACAAATGATAGTCTTCATTTGGAAAATGTGTTGCCTACAAATTACAGACGCTGTATATAATTAGCAGTATTCCACAAATCCCTTTATTTTGAATGAATGAGGAGGTTTTATGGAATTTGCGTAAGAGTCAAAATTAGGCTTTGAAATCCTAGTTTTGTCCTGAATCTATCTGAATATAGAAAGGGCAATTGTGTCCGTATGTATTTTGAGAGCTTACTCACATTCCTAATGTATAGCTCAGAGACCCTCTTGTGGATTAGATTGATTCAACCGTGCCTGGCAGTGGAGATGTCATTGAATGGGCTGAGTGTTGTTGCGAACAGACAAATTCATATATAAAGCACAGCCGTTTAGTCGGACTTTCCATGTCAAAAATCGGTTTACTATCTTACTCGTGTCAGCAACACTGCAAAATGGACGTTTAGAAAATGTAAAATGTATTTCATGCAGCAAAAATATTGATATGTTGTGCTACAAAAAAAACCGTAATGAGATGCAGAGACTTAACATAAGAGAGCATAATGAATGTATTGGATTATATCAGGCCTGTGCCCCAACCCTCAATCTCAGCCCCACTATCCTCCCTTGTTAAATCGTTGGGGTTTCTTGCCTTTTTCTAAGAGATACAGAAACATGTGTTCTGTCGGGACCATTTATATAGGTGCTGTTAATGTTTGTAATAGAGGTATTTCTCTCTAATCTTAACGATTATCTTCGTTGGTAACCTTTCCCGTTGCCAACCAATATGATTTGTCTTTTGTGTTCGAGCCAAAAAGAAAATGGGGGCTAGGTTGCACAGCACTACCTTTCACAGTTAATTTAAATGTTTATTTTTGCATCATTGATATTCTGCAAGATTTAATGTCTGTAAACATTACCAGAAGTCCAGTAACTTTATGATGTGGTTTTGGAAAGTTCCTGTTAAAATTTAACTACGTCAGCGACGGCGCATGTGATATGAATAAAGCTGCCTCGGTTTGAATCTGCACCTCCTGACTCCATGACGTCTGAGAGCTGTGTGTGACAGAAACGGAAAGGAGTTTTGTTCCTGAAATCAGCTGAGCTACAAAAACACAGACTGACAACTTCTAAGTGTTGAGAACTGCTGCGTGCGTGATTTCTTTTTTTTTTTTTAAGTAAGTTTTAAAACGGTGATGTTTTCGTGTCGTGCTATTCCAACAGGCTGAAAATGTTGGTCAGCGTCTTCCTGTATAATATTGTTGATTGTTATTGGGGCATTTAAGGCCCTACACTACAAGCAATCCCTGTGTGTCTGGGCATAGCCCTGAAGCATTTATGGAGATTTTACGCTTTTGTTTACTTGCGTTTTGTACATGCAGTGGATCAGAATAGATTGGACGATTATAGACGTGCTACTGATACAGCTGCGAATAGGGTTACATTGTGTTGTTTAGGTGTCATTGGGGGTGGTCAGACTTCCCTAAAACGAGTCAGAAACTAACCGTGCATTCTGGGAATTCCGTTTAAATAACTATCCATTAAAACAGCCAGGTATTAGATATGTATTTGTTTTAAACCATACGTTACAGCATTGTAATACGACTCTACGCGTCCTTCCGTTGCTGCCTAAGTTTTAGCTTTGTTACAACTAGAGTCAGACTGTCATGTGTACTTCGGATACACGGGCACTTGAAAGTTCGTGGAAAACCATTGATGTTAAAATGCAACGTTACCTGACGCAAATGGTGTTTCGATGCCCGTTATAGGATCTGCAAGTCTGAAGGAAGTACTGTACTGTTATATTTTCGTTAGATAAGACAGCCTGGTACTGACATTGTGATATGTTATATAACCAGAAGCGATACCTTTATTTATTTATTTATTTATTTATTTATTTGCTGTTCAAAAGTGAGGTGCAAAATAAATGTGTTTTGTTGTTGGTTAGGCTTGGTTTAGGCGGATAACACTGGCATGCATAACTACAGTATAAGGTAGCAAATGGTATGTATAATTGAATATTAATTGATTAAGTGCACCACACTTGGAGAACGCTCTTTTAGCGTCATGGCGCCGACTCTGTGGCACTCTCTCCCAGCTTTGGTGCGTGATGCTCCCACCGTCGCTCGCTTTAAATCGCCTCTCAAGACCCACCTGTTCTGTCTTGCTTTCCATGCTCTTTAAGCCAGATATCTGCTATTAGCTGCTGTGTTGCTGCTACTGTTTCAAGTATTATGTTACCATCATGTATTATGCACTTTCCACTGTATTTTATGTATTATGCATTTCTTTGTATTTAAAGTAGTATGGATTTTCTTGTTGCTGTATCATGTAAAGTGCTTTGTGATGGTGGTCCTCTATGAAAGGCACTGTATAAAATAAAGATTGATTGATTTGGCCTGTTTAATTGTTGAGTACATTTTGCATTTCAACAGATAAGTACTGTGGAGTATTAGGAGAAAGCATTTTAAAATGTTTGAATGTTATTTACTTTTTTTTACAGTTAACTCAACCATGAGCTAGTACAGAAATATGTGAAGTAATTCTATGCTGGCAGTTAATATCTGCAAACATGCCAGGGGTGTCGTCTGGTGTGAAGGAGCTGTACCTCTCCTCCTCTTTGGGTGAGCTAAACAAGAAGGCTGAGATTAGAGCAGACAAAACCAATACAAGAAGGTAGGTAGCAATTGCAGATATTGTAAAGTTTTTCCAGTGTCTCGAGTACATGTCTTGCAAAAAATTTAAATTTTAATTTCTGATCATGTTCTGAACTTCTTTAATTTAAAGAAGAGTTCAGAATTTACTGAGGCATGTTAAATTTTTGCCTAAACACACTTTTTTTTTTTTTAAAAGCTATGTTCAGAGCGCATGTAAAATCTTTAAGACGGCAGAAGAGTGTCGTTTAGACAGAGATGAAGAAAAGGCATATGTCCTGTATATGAAGTATCTGTCTGTCTATGACCTTATTAAAAAACGACCAGACTTCAAGCAACAGCAGGTACAGTGACACTTTTTTGGTTTATGATGGTTGGTTGTTTCCCTTAAATGTTAGTATTGTTAATGTTATAAAAGTATGGTGTGTAAATAGTGTGTTAATTGGCCTCTGCTATGTAAGCTGCCTGTAATGTTAAACTGTATGTTTCCATTTCTCTAGGAATATTACCTCTCTATCCTTGGACCAACAAGCTTTAAAAAGGCTATCGAAGAAGCAGAGAAGCTGTCAGATAGTCTTAAGCTCAGGTCAGTTTTGTGTGTGTTGCAGTTTTAGTTCTTTTTTTTTTTTAAACTTGTTTTCATTGATCATTATAATGCACAATGATATTTTAAGTCGTTTTTCTATTGCATTATTTATTTTATTAAAACACCCACCATGGTACATAGCTCATATTCAGTTTAACCAAATAAGTAGTAATCACTATATATTTTTTTATGTTTTTAATTGCACATCATAGGTAAATCAACTAAGGAATTACTTATTTTGTCAACTTTTAGTCTGGGAAGTTTTCTAAGGACATAGATAATTTTTCTTCTAAACATCGCACTGTATCCAGTTAATTCTCCTTCCTGCTACAATGCTGGTGTTGTGATTGAAATCATCTAGGAAGAATAAATACTCAGAAGTGACATAGTTGGTGAAAATAGTACATTTTCATTACATGACAGTAGCTGTTGTTTGCTTCATGCTAATATTGGACTCTGCTTTCTCCAAGAGCTCTCACTACAGATCTTGAGCTTCACAATTGGACTGTCTGTTGTAAAGTGGTATTTGTTCTGATGTCCATTTCCTTTCCTAAGTCGTTAGCCATGTTATCTAAACTTGATTAATCTTCTGGCTCCACTCTCACTGACTGGAGGGGGATTATCCTTCTAACTGTATTAGAAGCCTGAAGTGGGAAAACGCAGAGCTGGATACTGCTAGCTAGTGTGGCTAACCCTAACCAGCCCCAATGGGGTCTATTACTGTTTTTATGAAGTATTTGAATGATTAATCTGCTTTTGCCATTGGTTTTGTAATGTTATTTCTTGCTGCCTTCTCTTACCACAACCCCCTTGTAACTCAGATGTATATCTCAAGGGTTCTATTCTGGTTAAATAAACATATTTGAAATTATTATTTCCTTCTGTCAGCTGTCTGTTCAAGCTGTCACGTGGTCTTTAAAATAAATAATTAATTAACAAATACAGTGCCGTGAAAAAGTATTTGCCCTCTGTCTGATTTTCTGCATTTTTGCATATTTTTAACACTGAATGTTATCATATCTTCAAACAAAATCTAATATTAGATAAAAGGGACCCTGAGTGAACAAATAACACAAGTTTGATACTTATATCATTTATTTATTAAAGAAAGTTATGCAACACCCAATGCCCCTGTGTGAAAAAGTAATCGTCCCCTTAGACTCGATAACTAGTTACAACTGCTTCAACTCTGTGATATTTGTGGGTTTTTGAGCATAAACTGCTCGTTTCAGGTCCTGCCACAACATCTCAGTGGGGTTTAGGTCTGGACTTTGACTAGGCATTCCAAAAGTTTAAATTTATTGTTCTTCAATCATTCTGATGTAGACTTGTTTGTGTGTTTCGGATCACTGTCCTGTGCAGCTGGGTCACGCAGCTTCAGCTTCAGCTGACGGACGGATGGCCTGACATTCTCCTGTAGAATTCTCTGATACAGAGCAGAATTCATGGTTCCTTCAATGATGGAAAGTCATCCAGGTCCTGATGCAGCAAAGCATCCCCAAATCGTGACACTACCGCCACCATGCTTGACCGTTGGTATGAGGTTCTTACTGTGGAATGCAGTGTTTGGTTTTCGGCAGACATAACAGGGCCCATATTGGCCATCTTAGTGAGCAGTAGTTTCTGCCTTGCTGCTCTGCCATGAATCCCATTTTTGCCTAGTGTGTTTCTGATGGTGGAGTCACGAACACTGACCTTAGCCAAGATGAGAGAGGCCTTCAGATCCCTGGATGTCGTTCTAGGGTTCTTTATGACTTCCTGAGTGATTTTGCTCTTGGATTTTGGCAGGACGGCCACTCCTGGGAAGATTCACTGCTGTTCCAAACTTTCTCCATTTGGACACTATGGTGGAGCCCCAGAGCCTTAGAAATGGCTTTGTAACCCTTTCCAGACTGATAGGCATAAACAACTTTTTTTTTTTTTTGGAGGTCTTCAGGAATTTCTTTTGATCGAGGCATGATTTGCATGTAGAACCTGTGTGCTGACAACTTCACTCTGATGGTAAGGGTCAAAGTTAGTCAGATTTATATTGGACAGGGCTGGCCCAAATCAGGCCTGATTGTTGACCAAAGTATTCAAACAGCTGACCCTAATTATTCTTTTAATTGGCTTGAGTTGACTAGGGGGGCAATAACTTTTTCACACCTAAAGATTGCATGTTTGAGTACCTTGTACACGAAAAAATTGAAGACTCCCTCTATATACTACTGCAACCCACAAAAAGATCTGACCAAATTCAATGTGAAAAATGTGCAAAAATGCAGAAAATCAGACAGGGGGCAAATACTTTTTCACAGCACCATATATTCACAGTTGTACAGGTACTGATAATGGTTTCTTGCTATTTAGGTATGAGGAAGCCGAAGTGCGCAAAAGGCTTGAAGAAAGAGAAAGGCAAGAAGAAAAGAAAAAGCAGGAAAAATCCAGAAGTGAGGAAAAGGACTTGGGAAAGAGTGCCTTGAAGGACTTGGCAGATTTCAAGAAAGAAAATAAGAAGGTACAGTGAGAGTGTGTGTTCCTTCAAGGTGCTGTGCCAGGGGGATGCCTGGCTTTTGTTCATGAATTCAGTCTGTTTTCGAATGCAGACATCATTGGACCTGTTCATGAAAGACATTTTGCAGAGATATTTTGCTTGTATGAGTACAGGATTGCCAGCTAAAAGAAAGTATTTGCACATAAGTACAGCCCTGTTACCATGAGGTTTATTGGGAAGACATTCTTAACATCCATCTTGTCCAAATTTTAGACTATGCTAAAATATTGCTAAAACTGAAAGCAAAGGCTAGTGAGCTGTAATGTTTTCTTTTCTCAAGAGCCCGGTTCCATGGTGCTAATTATTTACAGATATTTTGGCTTGGAACAGGGGTTGCCTAATGTATCAAGGGCCACTGTGTTTCCAGCTTGTAATTTATTACTGTTCAGACCAAGAAACTGATTATAATTGAGAGGAGGACCAGGTTGTATCAGCTGCAAATAATTTGCAAAAGATGGACTGAAATGTCTTGTATAAATTATTAATATAAAGGTGTATTCTATGTTTGGGATTTAGATAAAAGGGGAGCCAATAAATGCAAAGAAGGTAAAAAGTGATACACCTAAAGGTAAGAAGTCGTCTGGATGCTATTCCAGTTTAATTTGTCCACGTATATGTTGCTTTACTGGAAATGAAACACATGATGTAAGATGTTCTATTTGTCCATATGGCCTTATTTTTACTGTAGGGTCTCCCCTTCATTGGTTCTTTATAACAGTTCTTAACAAACCCTTTGGCAAGACTAGGCAAGGGGGGATTGTCCTACATTACTAATATTGAACCTTCAGACATGCTATTTACAGACATTTCTTATGTATTCTGTGATAGCCGATCAAAATGCAAGATACGTTTTAGATTGAATGTGATAATTTATTGCATACAGATTGACTGTAGTAATGATAGAAGCTTTATGGTAGTAGAAAGGACTCCAAACAGACTTTTTGAAAAGTGAAAGAATAAGCTGTCGCACTGTGCGACTAATCCAGGCTTTCTCACATGAGTTACTGTGCCCCCAGGAGGAATCACAGCTGAAAAACTCTTCAAAATGCTGCAGGATCCAAGCATCAATGTCATTGTCATGGATGCAAGGAGTCAAAATGATTACCAAGAGTCACGAATGCAAGTGTCTACCCAGAACTGCATCAGCGTTCCTGAAGAGGCTGTCAGTCCTGGGTAAGAGAATACGAAGAAGCAGAGCCTAATAATAACCATACCAAAAACAGATTTTTAATCAGATATAGGGAATTAGGTTGAGGTTTCAGATATCCTTAGGAAAGCTTTTGGTTGTTGTTAATAGTCTTGATTAAACTAAAAAAGGTCCCTAGTGGATTTTACTACAGTATTCTGAATCACAATAACCCAAACTGACCTAGATTTCAAACCATGCTATAGTAATGAAATGCAGGCTGGTCACAGCTGTAGAAACAAATCATTTTATAAATGTGTAACACTTTTAAAACCCAGACAAGATGGTATTGTCTCATTTACTTGCACATGATATCGGTTATTACACTTTCACTGAATGCCTCACTTAAGAAGTATTCTTTGTCTTCTGCACTGTACATCCATGCATTTTGCTAAATGACATGCTTTGAAATCCGGCACACTTATGAAGCAGGTCATGTCAGAAGCTCAACTGGTTTTCTGTTTCATCAGAATAACTGTAAACCAGATTGAGGCCAAGTTGCCAGAGGAATCCAAAGGGCAGTGGAAGCGGCGGGGGTTTGTGGATTACATCATTATGTTCGACTGGTTCAGCTCTGTGAAGGATCTGAAGCTAGGGACAACTCTGCAGAGCCTAAAAGACGCCCTGTTTAAGGTTTGGAGTGCCTGCTTTGCTTTGCCTTCCTACTCTAGTTAATATCAACATGTCCATTGTCATGTTCATAAGCTGCAAAGCAGCAGCTTATACCAAATGTGATTGATTTGAAGACTATGCTATTTATTAGATTTATAAATAAGCACATGGTTTTTCAAGACCTCAAAGGTCTCTTTTGGTGAAAGAGGACATTTAAATAAAGGGGTAAATAACTGCCAGTAATGCGATAACATGTTTTATTAATAAATGCCTATCAAATGAATTTGTAGTACACATACATTAATGAAACGTTTCACACTTGGTTATATTGGCTGGGAATTTATTATAAATGAATTATACCTTTTTATATGAATCTTGCATAATTCAATTAAAAATCAGATGAGCACACCTGTATGACTACACACAGAACAAAAAAAGATTGTGAAATTATTGACTTTAAAAACTGACAAATAAAATATACAATATACATGGTTTATACACTGCATGTCTTCTTCCAGTGGGACAGTCAGACTATCTTACGGAGTGAGCCCTTCGTCTTAGAAGGAGGTTATGAAAGCTGGCTTTTGTGTTATCCCATGTATACAACCAATGCTAAAGTCGCGCTGCCCAGACAAGAAAGGACTCAAACAATCCCTGTGTCTTGTAAGTGTGATAATAATAATAAACACCTTGGTACATCTTAGATAATCAGATTTTTTTTAAATTGTTTTATCAAAGTAATAAATTGAGTAGTGTGTGTACAGGTATACTCGGTTACATGGCATCTACTGTACTGGACATTGAGTTGGATGGTGTTTTTATATTGTTTATTCTATGGTGTGCTTGAATACTTTTAATATTCATCAATATATTATATGTTTCACTTTCAGAAAAGTGAATTTTATGTTTATACAGTTACATTAAAATTACATTAATTGTGCTACAGTAGTAAACTTTCTTTTAGCTGTTAATTTCATTGTAAATCTGTGGTAGAAGTGAAAGCCTATTCTGTGTTTTAACAGTGAATTTCAGCTATCCATCCTTAGAGGAGCCTCCTGCCCCTGTCACCCCAGAACCAGAGCCTGAGCCTGAGCCAGAGCCCTCTCTGGAGCTGAATGGAATGAAAAGGTCTGTCGAAGCAGAGCTTCCGAAGGAAGACGTGGATGAGACCTCAAGAATAATCACTAAGCAGACTCCATGGTCTCCTGCTTCTGCTACTAAACCTGTGATCGTGTCCGCCAGGCAGCCTGCAGTGACGGTTGTTCCTCAGGTGTGTGTGCTGTTTGATACAGGGGTTGGTTCTCAAAAGCAGTGTCTGCAGTTCTAGTTTAGAATACTTGAATGAAAATCCTAACTAAACTACACAGATTTTTGCATGACATGGATCAATTAATAGCCAGTGGGTAGTGTTTGTGCATTGCACTAGTTGCACTGCAACTCCAAACTATTTTGTACACATGTACAGTTTTTGCTATTTTACATATCTTTTATTTTTTTATTTCAGTTTGATCGCACAAAAAAGCCATCTGTTAAAATACCAGACAGTTCCAGACCAAACCAAGAAGCCACAGGCAAGGACCAACAGACAGTTCCAAATGGACCAGTCATTCCAGACCGTTCAATAAAGCCATCGTTCGACAAGAAGAACCAGGAGGAGCAGCTGAGGGAGCAAGAGAGGCAAGAGCTGGAGCGAAGAGTGAAGGAAGAAGAGGAGGAGGAGAGGAAGTGGAGTGACAAAATGCAGGAGGAGAAAGAGAAGGAAGAAAAAGAGCGCAAACTCAAAGAAGCGGCGGAAAGGCTTGATGCAGAAAAGGCAGAGCAGGACAAGGAGCACACTGGAGACGCTCAGGAAAAGAGCTCTCAAGAATCATCTCCTGATATTACAGCCATTGATGAGAACAAAGTGGGTCTCTCTAAAAATGTATCCATTTCACACATTCCAATTCTTAGACATTATAATAGCGTTTTGCCAGTCAATACGCTTGTCTCATTTTCAGTTGCATAGTTTTCCGTAGGTGACTTCGTATTGCATCGTTAAATATTAACAACCCCCTTCTCCCTATTTAACAATATAGAACAAATGTGATTGTTGGGATTTTCTTTCACAGAAGTAAGTAAGTAAATCTCTGTCTATTGCCAATTTCACTTTGCTGTTAGTTGCTCTCTGAATGATTACCAACCCCATTCCTGCAATGAGTGATCAAAATCTGAAACAGATCTATGTTTAATAAATCTACAGATTTATTAAATACATAAGCATATCCATCATTTCATTAAAAAACAGAAGTCTTTTCTAGCTTTCTCTTGTCCCAATTTAGGTTCCTTTGAAACATAGTAATGAAGTAGAGAATGGGAGCCAAGAGACAAGATTTATAAAAGATAATAATGAAGATGACATTGAAAAACCGAAGGTATATCAAAATAAAGAGCAAAATTCAATCTTTTTTTTTTTTTTTTTTTGCAGAACAGTTTAGAAATGTGTTTCCTTCGGTTTGAAATGTCCTCTTCAAGGGTTGGTGAGGACAAATGAGTCGGCTCTGTTTTTGTCAATCTCATTGCTTAATAAAATCAATGGTTGGAAAAGTTGATTTTGTTAAACCAATTTGAAGTAAACACAGTTTATTTAAATGTGTTGCAGCCACAGCGAGAGCCATTAACACGAGCAAGAAATGAGGAGATGGGGCGAAGTGTCCCGGGACTGCCACATGGGTGGATGAAGGTATTTGAGTGTTGTTTTTGTTTTTTAAATTGGGTGTCCTGGTAAAGTTAATAAGTCCAATAAGAAAAATGGACTTGAACCCCACATCACCCCCCACCCATACCAGACTACTACAATCTTCTGAAACTTTTTTTTTTCTCTTTACAGTTTTTGGACACGGTGACTGGTACTTACCGTTACTACCATTCACCAACAAACATGGTCCACTTGTACCTGCCTGAGATGAGTATATCTGCGACTCCACCTGATACTCCCCCCACCGCCAAGCTAAAGCAGTCCCCCCAGGCAGAGCTGGACCGGGAGCAGTCTAAGCTGAAACGCTCCTACTCATCCCCTGACATCACCCAGGCCATTCAGGAGGAGAGCAAGAAGAAAGCCCCTGTGATACCCACCGTCAACCGGGAAACCAAGTACGTGGAGTGGTGAGACATTAGTGGGGACAAACGCTTAGTCTGTGAGAACCAACTGTGCCAAATCTGTACGGAGTATCATGTCAAATGAATAAGTAGCCTGCTAAACCAAAAGGATCCCAAAAAACCATAGTGATCAAAGTCTATTCTTGACAGTTTCGTTTGCTTTCTTTTTTTCTTAAGTCAGATTGATGAATTGGGAAGCCTGATTTTTTTTTTTTTTAAAGCAGCAATTTCCTCTCAGTAGCAGGGATTAAGATTCACTTAGGATTTTTTTTTTTTCCCCCCAGGCCCCCTAGCCTCACTGACTACACTAAAACTGAAATTGTTGTGCGACCCTCAGCAGCCAAGATCCGTAACCTGAACCCTGTGTTCGGAGGCCTTGGGCCAGCTCTCACCGGGCTTCGAAATCTCGGCAATACCTGCTACATGAACTCCATCCTGCAGTGTCTGTGCAACACGCCCCGCATGGCTGAGTACTTCCACAGGAACTATTATCAAGACGATATTAACAGGTGACGTGTTTAAAATTGGTTTGCTGTTCACATTCTGTCATTTTGAGCACCTTGAATGTTACCATTTTCTTTCCCCAATTTTGGTAGCTTGTTAAGATAGTATTCATATTTTCTGTCTACAGATCCAATTTTCTGGGGCATAAAGGTGAGGTAGCGGATGAATTTGGGGTAATAATGAAGGCACTGTGGTCAGGGCAGTACAAATTCATAAGTGCTCGAGATTTCAAAATCACCATTGGGAAGATCAACGACCAGTTTGCTGGCTATGAACAGCAGGATTCCCAGGAGCTGTTGCTTTTCCTGATGGATGGGCTCCATGAAGATCTAAATAAAGTAAGTCTTATTTATATTTAAGTTAATAATTGGAGGCGGCCATATGTCTTCGAGGCTATTATACTTCTAGGTCTTCAAAACTACTAATACACTAATGATTCTTGCTATGGGCATTCACAGATGCATTCAAATGTCAGTTCCATGGCTACAGATATACTAATCAATGATATAACGTAAATATTGAATTCTGTGAAGTCACTTTGTTTAAAAGAAAACTATTTCTTAACTTTAATGGGTATCATTTTCCCCTTTCTTTTTGGGATTTCATTTTGATGGCAAATTAGAGAGTAAGTAACATCTGTTGTATGACTTTTAGAGAGATGTGTTTACAGTACTGTATTCTTAAATGAACATTTACATGCCATGTTTTTTGCAGTGATCAAATCGAAATTGCATGGGTGGTGTGATCCATTTTTTTTTTTTTTTTTTTTTTTTTCATTACTCAATGTACAGTATGCTGTGTTGAGTGAGAGATCTAGCCATACAGTTGATGTAGATCCTGGTGATCTGCTTTTTTTATAATTTATACACCTTGCCTAGCCTCTGCCTGTGATTTTGGGGTGTAGCATAGCAGTGCAATGCTGGCTAGATTCATATCCTGTCTGTAATAACTCCCCAGTCCCTAATGTAGACCTGATTTGAAATGTCATTTTATTCTACTCTACTTTGTCTACATATCCCCTGTATCAGGTAAATAGTGAATACCAATATTTCTTTTGATATATTCTGAGAACCACACCTTTGTTTTGAAATTTGGTACAGGCATTCCTTGGCTAGTTCTTGATCACCATGACCTAGTTTCTGAATTCTGGCCTCTGATTGGTTGGGCAGTATTTTCAGAACTGCCTGCCTGAACTTTGCATGGGTATTTGTGTGCAGTGGATGTAGATCGTGGTTTGGTGAACACCTTCTTCACATTGCTGGCATGTGTTTGGAGGCTATGTCTAACCACTTCTTAGGAACGTAGGCATGAGCATTTGATGTGAGATTCTGTTCCACATGCCGTGGGAGCAGGTGATCCACAGCATTTTTCATGTTCTGACTCCTGTAATGTGTTTATAGCCAAGCATGGGACATGCATTTTACTACTCTATCCTTTTGGTTGACAGGCTGACAATAGGAAGAGGTACAAAGAAGAAACCATTGACCACCAGGACGATAATAAAGCAGCAGACCTTGCTTGGGAAAAACACAAGAGGCTCAACGAGTCCATCATTGTCGCTCTGTTCCAAGGCCAGTTCAAATCCACAGTGCAGTGTCTGACTTGCCACAGAAAATCAAGGACCTTCGAAGCTTTCATGTATTTGTCATTGCCACTAGCATCCTCAAACAAGTGTACACTACAGGTAACGAAACACATGGTTAAGAAAAACAATCTAATAGTCTGACTGAAGCGAAAAGCATCACGGCAGGGTACTTTGCTTTCAAATTGATGCTTTCTGTGTCTCACCACTGGCAGAAAGCTGTTGTGACAAAAATACAGTAAATAAGCTCACTTGCACTATTTGAGGTGTGTTTGGTCAATAAATATATTTTTCAAATGATTGTAGTGTTGTCAGTATTAGGACATGTGGTTTAGATCAATTGAATACACACCCAAGATTTGTTTTATCTCCAAAACAGTTTTCACTGCTTTTCATTTCTAGGACTGCCTGAAGTTATTCTCCAAAGAGGAGAAGCTGACAGACAATAACAGATTCTTTTGCAGTCACTGCAAAACTCACAGAGATTCAACAAAGAAAATAGAAATCTGGAAACTCCCACCTATTCTGTTAGTGCATTTAAAACGGTAAGGCTAAATCTCATACAGAAGACACTTTAGCTTTCTTGAGATTGTTTTCTGTGACATAGCTTTTAGATATGCTCCTATATATACCTAGTGCACATACAATACCTACTGGGACAAATTCAACAAAAATCTTCTAACATGCACTCGTATGCTCACTGGTGTACCGTGTTATCTTGCCCGCATAAGCTTAAACCAGAGGGGCCATGTGATCAAATAAATAGTCTGCTTTGTAGAATGTGTATTGAATTAATAGAATCAAAGGTATGAAAATGACACATCTGATTTGGATGTTCTTCTTCTTGTTATGTAATTAGGAGTGTTGCATGCATTTTAACTTAATGACGATGCATCAGAGAATCTTATTCTTCCTTTACAGATTTTCATATGAAGGACGGTGGAAACAGAAGCTCCAGACTTCTGTAGACTTTCCCTTGGAAAACTTGAGCATGTCCCAGTACGTAATTGGCCCAAAGAATAACTTGAAAAATTATCACCTCTATGGAGTATCTGTAAGTAGATCTGAAAAAAGTTACACAATGCATTGCACATTCAGTTTTACTTTGCTTTTTAAATGTTAAACAATTTAGTACAAAATAACAATCGGATTATTTTATTAATACTCATTTATAGATGAAAATATCGGCTAATGCCTTTTTATGAATTTTATGTACCGATGATGCAGCTGAAATATGTGTAACTCTGCTTGGTTTTAAAGCTTCACTGAAATTGTTCTCATGTGTTTTATCACAGAACCATTATGGAGGCTTGGATGGAGGGCACTACACTGCCTACTGCAAGAATGCCATAAAGCAACGGTGGTACAAGTTTGATGACAGTGACGTGTCAGAACTTTCTGCATCTTCAGTAAAGTCCTCGGCTGCTTATATCTTCTTCTACTCCTCACTGGACCACAGAGTACCTGAAATGGCTGCATATTAAAACTGCATGTCTTTCCTTGGAGAATACCACCTCTCAGTATATCATAAATAGGACTGTTGTCTGAATAACAAATAGAGAGCTGGAGAAGTATCACTATCATACAATCTAGCACCACTTCTCTTAGTAGAAAATTACAAGTTTTGTACAAAACTTCATTTATGAACAGCATTAGTGGGTTAGTAGAAAGAAGAAAAAAATAAAAGCATATTTAATTTTACCACACCCCAGGTGATGGAACAATCAAAGTATGCAACACAAATTGTATTCTTAAAATATTATACAAATTTACATATTTTGATTATATAGTAGCATTACTGGAACTACATGGACACTGTATAAATGTTCGGTTTTTCTCAGTTTCAGTGTTGTGGCCTTTTTTTTCACATAACTGCCCTTAAGCTACCATGTACTGTATGTTAGAATGAACAGCTTAGAATGTAAGTGTATATTCTGATATGCAAATCCTGCACAGTAGACCAACTTTGGCTGTGAATGAGAGAGTTTCATGTTCATTATAAAATCCACTGCTGTGCTTAATCCTCCAGTACTTTTGCATAGAGAAATATTATTTTTAGCTAGCTTTTGCAATATTTGTGCAGAATAAATTTCTTACTCCTAGTGTGGTATGTTTTGTTTTTGTCTTTTTACCAATGATTCCATTTCAGATGTCGTTTTCAATAAATCTAAATCCATGTTTTCATTGTAGACTAGTACAATCTTCCAGAAGCAATTCATTTGAGGTAACGAAATATTACAGTGACGAAAACAAAAGGCATGTATCCTTGGGTTTCTGGGTGTAATGTGACTCGCATTTAAACATCTTGTCACGTGTCATTGGGTTATTGAAAAGTCCGTTTCATCTTCCAACTTGGGCCATTCTGTTTATCTTAAAATTAGCCAAAAAGTAAGACTATACTGTTTTATACATTAAACCCTCCTCTTAAAGATTCAATAGTTTAAATGGGGAATAAGCAGAATATGTGTGCATAAAATGTGTTATAAAAAAGTTGACTATAAAGACAAATATTACACTGAAGCAAAAGCTTAAGGAAACCTGTCCTTCTTTATTATTGTTTATATTATGACTGTTTGCTTATAAATATACTTTCATAATGGAACGGTTTCTGTTCCAATGTGCAAGCAGTGTGTCAATATGGAACCTTGATGGAGTTTGTACAGCCACTTATCATTTAGTGTGCCGTTAATTATTCTCGGTGGTATTTTTGTATTTTATCTGCATTTCTAGTCTCTTGTGTTTCTGGGCAGAGGAAAATAAAACAAATGACTGATCTCATTCCCTCCTCCTGATTTCCTGACCCCTCCCCCCCTAAGTGTTCCTACGGGATAGAATCTCTTCCATACACCATTTTCCAGTATTCTAAAAGACACTGCCCAATCTACAGATACAAACCAACAAATACAAAACGATCCTTTTAAAAACACAAATGTTTGCAAAAAAATACTTAACATTTAAATCCCATTTACATGCTTGAACTCACAGAATAACCAATTCAAAAAATGCATTGTTTTGTTTATGTTTCTAATTAAGCAATCCGATAATATCATTACATGTAATTATGAATACCTGCTGCTTAAGAGTTGATTTCTCCATCATCCAATGTATACTCACCTGTTTCTTTTTTTGTTAATAGATGCAAACATAATATGGGAGGCGGGTGGTGCATCCTAAAAAATGCAAAACGTAGAAGGATGGGATGGTGCACATGTTTTATGGGGTGGGTGAGAAGGTACATTTGTTTTTGTACGCATGATTAAGAAGTACTCAGTCTGAGACAAGGCATCCGGAAATCCTGGCAAGTGTAGAAAAGAATGTAGGCATTCGGAGATTGGATCAAGTAGCTGGGGATGTCGGAGACAATCTCATCATCAAACCTGTGCCAGCGCTGAGTCACAGCATTCTTGCAGTAGGCAGTGTAGTGCCCATTGTCCAAATCGCCACTGTGGTTCTGAAAAATCCATATTTGTACATATGAGTTAATGCTGGGGGGAGGGGGGGGCAGCCTGGTTCCTACAGTAACGTTATAAATCTATGATTTATTCTTAACAGATTTGAATGGGTTGGAAGATATATTTACATCACCTTTGCAAAGTTGTGGTGGTGGTGATGGGGACAGTAATTATGAAGAGAGTAAAGGTTTAAGTCTGATCACGCAAATAAAACCATTACTGCCGACATTGAAAGAGACACTGGGGTTAATAAAAAGAAGAATTGCACAAGAATCAATTAACATATACAACATATATTTTTTAAGTACATGAGCATTGTGATTTGACATTTAATTTCCCTGCTATAGGTTACTCACCACTACTGCGTAAAGATAGTATCTTGACTGACTTGATGGGGATGATGATAAATAAGGGGACAGATCTAGGTTTTCCAATGAAAAGCTGACATCGGTCCGCAGTTTCCTTTTCTTGAGTCCTTCAACTTCAAATCTAGAATAAATATCTTTAATTAATTATATGTCTGTTTCCCATGTGTTACTATTTGTTCTGACTCTACAAAGCATCATGCTTTGTTGGCCATGTAGAGCAAAACTGAAACACTTCTTCTCATAAGTAAAACGTAATAAACCATTTAATTTGTGCCTTGGTTTTTTGATGAAGTTGGGCACTAATCAGGATTTTTTGTTTATATAAAAAGATCCTTAAGCTTCCAAATAGAACAAAACAACCGTTTTCGAGATATAACATTAACAGAAAAGATTAATGTTGTCTAATCCAGCATTCTGTCATTGACATTAAAAAGGTAGTTCCCATTGATAAAAATTAACACCCTTCTTAGACTAACAGATGGTGGGTCAGATTTTAAAGCATTTGCCGTCATACAGATTTCAATCTTGTGAAATGTGTGAATTACACAGTTAAAAAGAAAAGACATAATCCAGACTATACTAAAAACATATATGCACGATGTGAGTAAGGATCCATGACATCTAAGGTGTTCATTCAAATCTCTAAGGTTCCAATTCCCCATACAGGATCTGCATACTATATCTTCTATTTCCTTTTTCATGAACAGTATCCTTTGCTGAGCTGCAATGTTTGACTTGTCAGTTTTTCACACCCTTGTTCTTTTATTCTTTCCCTAATCAAGGAATAAATATATTTACCGTTTTAAATGCAAGATGAGAATTTCAGGTGCTTTGGAAATGCTGGTCAAAACAGCAGTATCTCGCTTTATCCCGCAACTGGTGCAAAGAATCTGGTTATTGCGTGTTAAGGTGTTTTGCTGAAAAAAAAGCTCAAGGCAGTCCTGCAGTTCAAAGGAAACAGAAAGATGTGTAAGAAGAACATTTCCAGTGAGGTGCTCAAGGATTAATCATAGCTGGTGCAATATCTAGTACACCCTGATATCAGTTTGTATCAGATGGAGATGACGTATTTTAACGGAAGTGGCATGTTTAATGATTGTGTTTGAAGGAGAGGTGAGGGTGTTGCTCCCAGTATTGTAACCTCACACATTCACTCCACCTAGCAATCTGGTTTCTCACTGCTGTAATTAGGGTTTGGCTCTGCTCTCTGTAATTGGCTGGAATGGTTGTTTTGACTAAAGACAAGTAATGATGGGGGGAGGAATTCCATCTTTTGTTTTGACCCACCCTGTTTAGGAGCTGGTACAGTTTTTAACTAATTCTAAATAGAAAAGTATGTTATGTAGGGACTTCCTTGAGGTCACGCATGTTTAAATCAGCACTCCTCATTCTCATGACTGAAATATAATTTCTCTTTCATCCTTACTCTTATATATAAAAAAAAAAAGCTCAGTTGGGTTTATGGAAAAATAATCAGCAATGTGTTCAAAGCAATGTTGAGTCATTCCAGATTTTAAGATCTTAATAAGATGCACATTGATTGACTCAATTCTCTATTAAAAATCTCAATCATTCAAGTAATGCTAAATGAATACCCACGTCTAACTAAGAAGTCATAATGTTTTTTAAACCCCAAACCTTCCACAGCTGTAAATTAGACCCTGGCATTATAGGCAAAGCAGGGAATCAGACTTGTTCCCAGTACAGAACGCCACCTTGTTTTTATCAATTTCTTTACCAGAAGAGAACATCTATAGGCTCCAGGAGGAATGGGCAAGGACAGAATGGTGAAGACCTCATTGGTGCGCGTTTGATTGTCACACTGGAGACACAGCGTGACATAGCAGAGCTGCCCTTCAAAAAGATGAGTGATGATGGAGGTCTCGCTCGAGTGACCACAGGATTTACCAGCTTCCTGCCTCTTCAGGCTTCCTATGGGCTGCTTTCTCACAGTGGTCTGCAGTAACGAGAAACACACAGGACTTTCAAATCAATTGTCCTCCTGACCAGTGAAGAAGAAATGAGGATTGCATGTTCAATTTAAATGTGCTGCTGCAACTAGGGTTACTATATGACTCCATATACACTGAACAGTGTGGTCTTTTCAATTCAAATTGTAATGCATTCTGGTACATTTGACCTGTCTCAGGTATCTTTCACAGCTGGACTACACTTACCTGAATGCATTGAGGTGTGAGTTGAAAAGCCTGAACTGTCCTAGTGTACAGGGAATCATATGGTAACCCTAGCTGCAACCCATAAACTAGTTAGGAGGATCAAAGATAAATGGCGACCTGTCAAACCAATCACCTATTTTTATCTGATGAACCTAAGCAACGGATGCTAACAAGCTACTGAACCCTGGAGGCAAGGGCTAGGACTGGGAAGTAGTCTCCACTGGACTTGCTAGGTGCCTGAATAGTTATGCATCATGTTTCCAGCCATAAGTTAGGGCAAGTGAGATTCAAATCCCACTTGAGTGGCTGGACTAACACTCCAAACATCAATGCTATTTGTATCATAATGGATTTCTGCCTTTGTCACAAAAGATTTTTAGATAGTTTGACAGTGGATATAGAACAATTCATGCATGGTAACAGAGGGAGTCTACTAAATGAATGGTGTTTAAATGACACCATCTTAATTTGATGATCCCAGGTGAGTTAATGTCAATTATGTGCTCCTGCAAACAACCTGTTTGTTGATTAGTGGAACAAACATTGTACATACATTTGAGAATGACTAGTATTACTCTTACCCATAATCATCTAGTTTAGCAGAATAAGTGGCTAGTGCTGCAGCATCTGAACTGGTAAAGGCACTTTGTGTTTTGAAAGAGCCACTGGCTGGTAGCAAACCACACAAGTATTGGAGATCAACCTCCTAGCCAAAGAGCCATCAAAACAAGAAATGCTGCAGTGTCCCACAAACATATTACATTGTATACTGAAATGGGATTTATTGGTGACTGTTTACTGCATATAAGACTGGAAAAACAAATCTATCAGAGGAGGTACTTTACCTAAGATCAGATGATAGGTCAGTATTGGAATTTGGATCATTGGCATCAGATCAGTGTACTTACTTTTTTCAGATCCTCATGCAGTCCATTGAACAGGTAAAGCAGAAGCTCCTGTGCATCCTGTTGAGTATTGCTGGCAAACTGAGGGTGCAGAGATCCAATGACAGTCCTTATTTCCACAGGAGATATGTGCTCATATTCACCTGTCCACATTTCTGTCAGAAGACTAATGAACGCACAGACAACATCACGCCTGTGTCTACAAGCAACACAAAGAAAGCACTTAGCAAAATGAACGTGGTTCAGAGGGATCCTTTTAGCTTACTGTAAACTACATTACAAATGTAATCCATAACTATAAAACAACTACTGCCGAATTTTGAAATACTACAAGAAACGTAATAAATCCAAAATGACAAAGGTTTTCGACCAAAAGCCTTTTGCAATGTCGAAGGTTTCTTTTAATGTTTCTACAAACTGAGGATACAGTGAGGAAAAACACTAGCCTTTCACCTGGGTTTAAATCCCCTCCTCTACCTGCCCCTCTCTCTTTCCAAGTTTTGTAAGGAAGGTCACACAGCTTCCGGGCTGTAGCCAGTACTATTATCATGGACAATCAATACCACAGTCACTAAAATACACAAAAAAAGAGAAATCAAGAAAGCTTGATTTTGTTTCTGGGTACCAACCTGGCTAAATCTTTCTGGTTTACACTGGATAAAAGGTATTCAACTAGGCTTGCAGTGCTGGAAAGACACTGCAGCACAGCATTCATGTAGCAGGAGTTTTCCAAGTTAATCAACCCCGTAAGGCTGGGGAAAGGCCTCCTTCCCTGTTTGGGGCTGGAAACATCTCTTTCAAAAGAGCTGCTGTTCTCTAAAGCTCTACATTCTTCACTGCACAAAAATAAAAGACAATTACAGAAAAAAGATGAAACTACATTAAGGAACAGAATCGTTATGACACAAATGTACAAATCTGAACCAAAATAGCCCAGTTTCAGTAGGCGCCCCAGCAATAAGCAGAATAAAAAGTTGCTTGGAATCAGTATTTGTTACCATTTTTTGTTCCTGGTAAGTTTATTCCTTTTTTTTGCTTAGACACCTCAAAACATTGTTTATCCCATATTTAAAATGACATCTTAAATAGCGCATTTGAATATTTTTCTTGGGATACTTTTTACATTTGTTGGAAAAACAATAAAATAAGGGGGTTTAACCCTTAGAAGTCCATTTATTCAGCGCCTGTCATGTGCATCAGGTCCAATTTATTTTCACACATGCTATTTATTTTACATGTGTGTTTTAATTTTTTATTCCCCCCCCCCCCCCCCCCCCCCCCCCCCCCCCCCCCCCCCCCCCCCCCCCCAGAGTAAAACAGGTTTAAAAGGCATTGAATCACAAAAGGACACTCAGTACTGCATCTCCAGCCAAGCCCCACCCCTTGTTCGCTGTATTTTTCACATATCTCTTTATAGACGTGCATACTGATAAATCCTCTCCTGATCACTCGTTTTATCACCAAACTCCTCAATAATGCAATCCAAGTCATTATTTTATTACTATAACATCTCAAAAAGCTCTGGAAATATTTGATATTCTTTGAGCGCTGGATGCAGAAGCAGCTACCTTCTTTGTTTGTGTCTGTGTATCTCTGTGATGCTTCGGGCTATTAGAAACACCCTTTTTTTCGGCTTCTATTGGTCTCACTCTGTATTGGAAGGTTTTCTCGGCTTTTTCCAGAAAAAAAAAAAAAAAACGACTAGAGACCTGTGCTTGATGTCTTTCTGATGATGTCGGACAGGATCAGACATTGGACTGGAAAGGGAAAATTGTAATGTCGGACCTGGTCCAACACAGGACCGCAAAGTGTTAAGCTTCTATGTTGCTTAGGGACAAAATAACACTTACATTAAGTATAAAAGACAAAAATAATTGTAGGTTTCCATGAAGTTTTGTTCTTTTTCAACCAAATAAATGGGTCCAAACACAACTGGTGATATCAGGGCCAGAAAAGGTCTGTTCAGACATGTTTGTTACACCTCCTTGTTAGGGGCTGGTTATCAATCTGTATTTCCTTTTAGTTACTGCCATCTATAAAACCATGCAATATACTTAAATAATTTCTTTATGGTGGTAAAGATTTTTGAGAGAGCTACAGAACATTATACTATTGTTTTGCTTAATATGGAAATTATATCTAGTTATATTTAGAACAACATATGATTGATTTAACATTGTAGATCACACATTTTCTTTTTATAGTTAAAACATACGAGAGAAGTGGAAATAGATCACTTGTTTGAACTATATTCATGGATTGTATTCTACATTGTCAGGGCAGTGGAGTCAGCCTTTGTTTGTATCTGATGACCCAGACAACTGTATCTTGGCATTTTGCTAATTTAAAATGGCAAATTCTGTTGCAGTAATTTGATTCAAAACAAGGGCAATCATACCAATAATTCCTAAAATCTTCTGTCTAATTCTGAGGTTAGTCTCCAAGTTCTGCTACAGGTTGTTACAGCATGTACACATTGTTTCTTTGTCTGGAATTAAATGCTCCACAATACCTACACATCAATCCAATCCTAACCTTAAATTACAATTTCACCCCAAACCTTTTTGGTCATAAAGGACCACCATATGAAGAGGGAGCCTGTATATTATATTACTTGTACAATGACAATGGAAAGTAATTGAAGTCTTTAAGAACACTATGGAGATGTAATATATTACATCAAACAACATGTTCAATGTTAGCAGCAAATATAGAAGTAATTCTACAGCAATAGCAAAAAAAACATCTACCATAAATACATTTTAAAATTACAATACATCAAACACACTAACAGAATAAAAAAAAGCCATGCACATACCTTCCACTGGAATCCTCCATTAAGTTTTATCCTTTTTAAAATGTATTATTTTCATGTTTTAACTTGAAATTGTCTCATGAGCTCATCATACAAATCTCTGACCTCACAGACGATTATGACATCATCAATGGTATGTATTTACTACAGTATACCAAGCAGTAGATACTGGGACTGCACGTATGATCAGCTAAAGTTGAGGATTTCACAAACTATACAGGTTTGCCCCCCCAAAGAGATTTTGTTCCAATATTTATTTTTCCGTAAAATAAACATTTTAGATTAAGTGTTTTTATTTACCACTATAAGACATCCCACAAAGAATTTAACATAGCAATGCCTTTTTATCTGTGATTATTCTTGTGTTACTGAATTATCAGTACTAAAAGGCTTCTTCCCAACACTTCTAATTATATTCTCAGCAATTTCCACTTTGTATAATAAAGCTATTGTTAGAAATATCAAACTGTTTCCCAAATTACAGAAGTAAAACTTAGACAAAACGACAGGAATGTTTGTACCACCATTTTAAATCGCTTACCTGTGCCCTGTGAGGGTCTTCTCCTTGAAAAAGAAACCTTTACATCTCCTTAAGGACATCTCTCTTTTATAATATTAGAACCGTCACCAGCACACCATGTGAACCACATACAACAGAACTCAGTATTACACAAGTCTTGGTTTACATTCCAAAGAGTTCTAAGAATAGAATACATTTAATACCAGTATTCCTTTCTTACAATTTGAAACAAGCTGTGCTCAATAACTGCTAGTAAATGCTTGAAAAGGCTCTTCGCTTGTGTAGGCTTATTCATTTGCCATCACGCCACCCATGCTGTTTGTTTCGAAGTGAAACAGACAATAACCTTTCATTCATATTCTCAGAACGACTCAACCCCCACCCCTCTTAGATAATTAAAACTAACATTTTTGCATTTAATTTGTTTCCTAAACGTGCAGCGAATTCAGATGGATTTTCTATATTGAAAACAGGCAATCATTTTGTTTCATATGCATCAATAAAAAATAAAACAAAATTACCAAAAACAGCAATAGAATTTTTTTTTTTATTTTTTATTGTCAAGTATCAAATTCATTTTAAAAAGAAGAAAAAAAAGTGGATTACTATTAAGAAAATCAAGAGAAACAGTTGTGTATATATATAATTATATATAAAACCCTGAACTTGGTGTGCTTTTGTTATGAGCAGGGAATGTTTACTTCAAATAAACTGAATTTGAATTCAACAGAAAATAGGTCTGTTCATAAGCAACATTATTTACAATAGTTACCTTCTGCTACATCTTTACCATCCAATAGGAAAAAAAATACACACAATTATAATATTTAGGTAGCCAGTCAGCAAAGTAGAAACACAAATTACAGAGCAATGACAGCTATCACTGAACATTAAAATCTCCTCCTCCAACATCCAGTGAATGAGTTCACTTTAAGTATTTGCAGTCTGCTGTAGAGATATTTATTCAGGTTTTTTTTTTTTTTTTTACTCAGTTACCTTGCTGAATTACTCTACCTGACAGAAAGCTCAAGAAATGCATTCCTGAATTATAAATGCCTAGAGAATGGGGTTCTTGTTTCTTTTCGTGTTCGCATTGCAGGTTTAAATGCAAACAGTCATCCTAAGAACCGCGTCCCAGATTAAAATGTAGGAATTATTTCTAACTTTCAGGAAGCAACCATCCTACATCACAACACAGTTCTGCTTCTTAGTGATTTTAGAGACGATTTCTCCACGGCTGGCTTTCTGAACCGCATCAAGGATCTAAAACAAAGAAGAAAGTGCAAAGCAGATTAAAGTCTAACAAATTATTAGTGTTCTCTTGATAAAAGTCCAAAGACCCTGTTAAATTGTACTCACTCAGACCACTTTACATACTGCTTTTTACAATATCACATAATCACCACCTAATTACCTGTGCCACTGAATCTTTAATGGCATTTAAACTACAGCAAAACAAGCACTGTAATTTGATCTTGAGAGTTTGTTGTAAAAGTTTGCTATTCTTTTTTTTTGTTCACTGGATCCACTTGTTGGAATCACAGTACTACCTTGTTATAGAACTCTGACTCGGGACTCTCACTCAATGAATCCACAGAAATGTAAACATTTGTTTTTTAATCATCCCACTGATGTGCTAGGGAACATGGTGTTCGTGCAGGCAGAGGACATGAAGATTATACTTAAAGGAAGGAATGAACTATACCTAGAGCTGGCATCAAAGATGCAAGTGTTCAACTCAAAAATACAGTAGCCCTAAACACCAAGCAAAGGGCCCCTCCCCTACCCTAGGGATATCAGTCAGCAGGTTTGTTTGGAAAACAATTCTTTACATGCTGAAAACATCTTGCAGCCCCCAGTTTGGGAACCACTTCTCCATCATTAGCTTACATCTTCAGCATAAGGAAAGCCTTTTGTTTCCAACTTGGAGAATATCAACTGGTCACTCACAGTGATCTCAAAGCTGGCTGTGGATGGGAAAAATATATGTATTACAGTTTTGCATTTTGAAACGAACTGAAAAGCTGACTAAGTTTGTGCCCAACAGGTAATTATTCAGAGCGACACCTGTTGCCCCCAGTCATCTAGGTATCTTATCATATTTGAGAAATTCTGCTATTTAAGGGAAGTCATTTTCAGAACACACATTTTTATAACTGGGAGGTATAGTCAATAAATGTAGCCTTACTGCCAGTTAAACCAATAGGAGAAGTATACTGGGAAGAAATATATAAATCGCCACACATCGTCATAGCAACGACCTGTAATAACTGGGTTATTGATTTCACAACCACAGAACAAAAATCCAATGTACCCTCAAGTAAAAGCAACTGAACTAAAGTTATTTACAGTTTAAATCACTTACCAGTATTCTACGTGTACTTTTATCATGACTTCCTGCCACTGTCCTCGCTGCTATCGTCTGGTACTTTGTTTAACTGTGGAGATCCTCTTGCAAGCAGCATATGCCGTTTTATGTTGCAAATTCTGCCGAATCACTTGGAGAGAGAAGCAAATTGTTACCAGGACAGCGTTCAATAGGCAGAGCACCACTGTGTCAAAGGTCAAATACTATGGCAAACCGTTTTAACATTTAATCAGGTATCAGCAATTTTAATACTGATATCAGTAATGTATATTGCTGATATCATCAATTCTATTTTTGATATCAACAATTCTCAATGTTATTTTTTGATATCAAAAATAGAATTGTTGATATCGAAAATACAATTGTGGATATCAAAAATAGAATTGTTGATATCGGAAATACAAATGTTGATATCAAAAACAGAATTGTTGATATAAAAAATAGTACCTTTTATTTTGATATCAGCAATTCTATTTTTGGTATCAAGAACGGTATTTTTTATATCAAAAATAGGGTTTTTGATATCAAGAACGTCATTTTTTCTGATATCAAAAATGCATGCTAACGAATATCCAGATTCAATTTTGGACTTCAAAAACACATACTAATAAGAGACTTCCGGTCGACACATTTATAAGCACATTATCCTGGGTATGACAAGAATGCCATGGCCGACAGTGTTAACAATGTTTCTGCTGCATTAAGGCGCGTTTTTTTCATCTATAGAACGGCCCAAACTGACATGTCTAACAATAACGAAGCATCAGAGTTAGTGACTTTAACACGCGGGTCTTTTCAAAGACGAAGAAAATGAGGTGCACATTGTATAACCTACATATTAAAAAAAAAAAAAACCCGTTCTGCATTCAGAATGCTTTAGCTGAACATTACTACTTCTGTCTTAATCATTTGAAACTATAAATGCCTTGCGAGTTCCAGTCATTTCTGGAGTGCATTTTCTATTAATTGCTCGTCAAATATTGTCCATGTCACGAGGATTCTCAAGACATTTTGCAAAACACAAAACAGACATACAGACCGGGAGTAATTCATCACCTAATTAGTATGCATTTCTGATATCAAGAATTCAAACCGGATGCTCATTAGTATGCATTTTCGATATCAAGAATGGCATTTTTAATATCAATAATTGTATTTGCTATCAAAAATGTGATTACAATACTGATATCAAAAATGCCATTCTTGATATAAAAAATACAATTATTGATATCATTAATGCCATTCGTGATATCAATAATACCATTGTTGATATCAATTGAGCATTAAATATTAAAACGGCTTGCCATAAAATACTTACTTGTCACGGATGTCTCATAAGAGGAGAAACCGGTTACAAAGCTTGTTGTGGCAAGCGAACTGGGAGGAGTAACGGTAGCTCGGTAATTGCACGACCACTCGCCAAACAACAATAATAAAATAAACACATACATAAAAACACCTGTGAACAGTACAGTCCTAAGAGGGTTTCAACCAAGTCAACCAATTAGAAACTCCACTGCATACTCAGGGGTGGAAATATGCCGATATGTTTATGTTTTCTTCTTAGCAACCATAGATGGTAGCTTCTCATGTATTTGGTCTGGACCAACCTACACTCATCCACAGGAGAGAAGGTTGGTGTGAGAAGTGGTGAGGGGAACTCATGTATTTCTATAAAACCGTTTAAAAAGCCTAACTGCCTGAGAGTAGGTAAATTAAGGGCGGACAGGTTAGGCTGTTTTTCTATTTTGTATTTACCATCGCTGTACATGTTTCTGCAGCATAATTACAGATTGTATTTCGTTTCCAATAACAAATGTGTTAGCTGCCACACGGGGACCAATTAGAAGCCATACTACAACAAGGAGCACAATCCAAAAGGGGGTTCACGAGGCAACACAGATACCATGGGCACCGCCACTCGAGTCTTGACTTTCACCAGAATAGATATGGATCAAGCCAAGTAAAACTGAGCAATTAATCTTGAATCTAACTGGCCTGTAGACATTTATCTACGTGTATATCCTATAAAACAATAAGTCACCTATTACATTTAATGTATTTTACTTCAGATATAAATGAAAACAAATCTTATGAGATTGGCATTTTACTGTGTGTGTGTGTGTGTGTGTGTGTGTGTGTAATTATATATATATATATATATATATATATATATATATATATATATATATATATATATATATATATATATATATATATATATATATGATGATGTTGCATTCAATGCTGCAGATCAGCACAGTGGACTGTTATTCATTTAATGATCACAGTCACACTGGGACATGTAGTTCAACTAAAGCCATCTGTTTCCAGCTCTGAGAATGCAGGCTGTTCCTAAACAATGACCTTGAAGTTTTTTGAGAAAAGTAAAATGATCACTTTTTTGGGTTTTGCCAGCAAGACTTTGGCCCCATTTAAAAAGGGCAACTTCACTTCAAACAATTTACTTAAAAGAGGCAAATAACTCCTCCTTGCACAGCAGGAATCGTTCCAAAATATACAGTCCACACCCCTGCCAAGGCTGATGACACTGTTATCAAGCACAGCACCAGTATAATTTGGAAAGTACCACAACATTATTTCCCAGCAAGCATTTGTATAGTTTTACATATGCAAATTACCACAAGTGCAGAAATGTAGAGGAAAACAGCTAAACATATCTTTATGAAACATACACAAACCAGAGTGATAAACTTAAAGCACAGCAAACAGAAAGCAATGCATTAGAGTTGGTGCAATCCAGGTAAAGGGGCTTGCTTTATGTAGGACTTAATGTAAAAGGGACTGAACTATTGTGGATGCTTATCAAGGCAGAGAGCAACAAAGACAAACATGCCAATTATAAAAATCACCACACATCAACACTATTGGTTCAAGATTTGCAGAACAGATAACTCTGGCCATACTTGCACATCCACCAGAACACCACCTGACATATGCATCTCTTGTAAGGGGTATATAGTGCTGCCACTGTAAAATCAGTTACAAAGACT